>NC_133326.1:471083942-471383942 GCF_042186555.1 Aquarana catesbeiana
AATTTTTAAACTGGTCTACAAGGGCAGATCCTGCCCTAAAAAAATTACAAAGATTTGGCAGCCCTGGCTTGATATAGCAGATTCCTTTTGGAAGGACACTCCACTCTCTCTCAACCATAACCGACTATGGCCTCCCCTGGACAAATTTTGGTGTCTATGAAAGGCCGTTGCCTCAGGGTTGGCTGGCCTTTTGGGTACTACAATTGGAGGGGCGAGGGAGGTGAGGCTGGACTATGTTTGCTTTTTTTGTGTGAAAGTGTTAATGTGTGTGTGTGTGTGTGTGGTATGAATGTTGTGTGAACAGAAGTATCTCCACTACCTACTGCACTAAGATCTACGGCAGTTGGGCCCTACATGGCCCACACTTATTAATCTTTCATACCTAGTGGCAAAAGTTTATTCCTCCGTTGAGGAATCTTGAAGTATGATATACAACTATATTAGGTGGCCCTGCTGGGCTATTGTAATTTCTTTTCGCTTTTTGTAAAAGAGATTTGTTTATGGATACCTCTGCAATGTTTGAACCTCTATACTATTTTCTATCAAAACAAATAAAAACAATTAAAAAAAAAAAAAAAAATGACCCACAGGATGCACTTCAGCTTGCTTACAATTTTAAACAAGCCAGTGCATGGGCAGACATGTAGCTCTGGAATAACTGCCAGACAGTTTGGTGAAAACAAAACAGTTAATCTATTTGAATCATGGTTAAACAAAAAGACAGCTTACTTCAGCCAACGTCAAAAAACTGTCACAAACTAAACAGCAGACTCACCACTAATCTTAGGCCTCACACAAGGATTAAGCTCCTACATAGTAAGGGTGCTAGACAGTCCACACATTGGGGTTAGCAGCCTGTGTCCCTTGTCTGAGCACACACACTTGCCACACAGCTTGTGAGTCTCTCTTCCGCTCACTTCCCCGACAAATGTGCTGATTTCCCTCTGCTCCCTTTTAAGCCTCCCTCACCTGGGACTTAACCCCTTTGGGATCAAAGTCCTGGTAGTCAGGGTTTGGAGGCTCTGCCAACTCAAGTCTCATTGAACCTCCAAAATCCCAGGTCCCTAAATCAACTTTAGCGATCCAGAGTGTACTGGAAGTCAGTCTTCTCCAGCCAAACCTAACTCGGGACACCTCACACTGCATGGGTAAGAATTCCTGAATACCCCAATGTCTCTGCAACTGTCCCCCTTAAAGGGACTACAACTCAGATATGGATGACATATACCTGACATCCAGGACGTATTCCTGATGTCCTGTGCAATATATATATATTTCCAGTAATCCATGTCCTTAGTCTGCTTGTCTTCAGCAAACTGTTTTCAGGCTTTCTTGTGCATTATCTTTAGAAGAGACTTACTTCTGGGGTGACAGCCATGCAGACCAATTTGATGCAGTGTGCGGCGTATGGTCTGAGCACTGACAGGCTGACCCCCTACCCCTTCAACCTCTGCAGCAATGCTGGCAGCACTCATACGTCTATTTCCCAAAGACAACCTCTGGATATGACGCTGAGCACATGCACTCAACTTCTTTGGTCGACAATGGCGAGGCCTGTCCTGAGTGGGACCAGTCCTGTTAAACCGCTGTATGGTCTTGGCCACCATGCTGCAGCTCTGTTTCAGGGTCTTGTCAATCTTCTTATAGCCTAGCCATAGGTCATCTTTATGTAGAGCAACAATTCTTTTTTTCAGATCCTTAGAGAGTTCTTTGCCATGAGGTGCCATGTTGAACTTCCAGTGACCAGTATGAGAGAGTGAGAGTGATAACACCAAATTTAACACACCTGCCCCCCATTTGCACCTGAGACCTTGTAACACTAACAAATCACATGACACCGGAGAGGGAAAATGGCTAATTGGGCCCAATTTGGACATTTTCACTTAGGGGTGTACTCACTTTTGTTGCCAGCGGTTTAGACATTAATGGCTGTGTGTTGAGTTATTGTGATTTACACTGTTATACAAGCTGTATACTCACTACTTTACATTGTAGCAAAGTGTCATTTCTTCAGTGTTGTCACATGAAAATTTATATATAATTAAATATTTATATATATATATATTCTCCTCATTCCAGCATCCTGGTTTGGCTTTGGTATTCTCCTTGTCTGCTTGTCCACTTGTAAGGTGATTAATGTGGCCAGACTCTGGGTGGAGACCAAACCTGATATAAGCCAGCCAACCTTGCAGTCTCATGCTTGTGATAGAGTATGTAATGCCTGATCAAGCTGCCTGTTTGTCTGCCATGCTCTGCTATATTGGATTTCCCTAAGTATGACCACAGATCAGATATCGACTATTCTCTGAACTCTGCCTGCCTTTTACCTGGACTGTTATTGAACCACTCTGCCTGTCTGACAACTGCAAGTACCTGTTTGCTTTGCTCAGTTCATGCATGCCCTGGCATGGTAGCCAGGCACTATAGCATTGTGTATAAGTCCTGGGGCCAACTGAGTATCGGTAGGCCTGCTTGCCTTATGAGAAAAGGGCTGCTATAGGTGAAGAACACAGTAGACAGCTATAGTGTCTGACCACCTGGATTAGGGGTAAGCATGACACTAAGAAAATTAGCCACAGCACTAGCCACAGCCAATTATTTATCCATATTCATCAAATAAATACATAAAAACAAGTACATCAATTTCATTTGACGAATAAAAAAATGTGTGTATTAATTCATAAATGAATTGAATGATTAAATATATCCAATAAATCATAAATTAAATGTGCAAAAAATATATCCAATAAATTAACTGAAATGCATAACATGAATTTAATACAAATTATGTGCAATAACATAACATACCATGACATGACAGAAGCTGACATTTAGTGGCAGTAGTGATACTACTTCTTGCTGCAGGTTTGGACAGTGGAAAAACTGTCCAAATCTGGCCATATAGTTTTCCATTCTGCATACTGTTAGCAGCTTGGATTTGGACTGAAGTCATGGTTGACCTGAACCTGAAACTCATCCCTATTTTCACTCCATCTGCAATGTAAGAGTTAAACATAAGGTAGCTCTTTTTTTTCGTCCCTGTTAGAGAAGAGGGGTTAACTATAGTGTTGAGCTGAATATACCTGTGGTTGGTTCGGCGTACGTAATTGAGATTTGGATCTAGAACACAAACATTAAAATCAATAGAAGCAGAACATTAATTTCCACCAATAGCCATTTTCCAAGCTAAAAGACAAGGGATAGACAAAGAATGGGCTTGGTGAGCAGGCACTGATCTGGGAGACATGTACCAAAGAAAAAAAAATTAAAATGTATTGTTCAATGGAGAAAAGGCATTATAAAGGAATTCAGAGGGCCACATAAAACATGAAACTCCTTTACATAGCACACTTGAAGGATGCTTTAAAGCTGTGTTGTAATTACAAATTAATGGGGTGGGCAACTACATGGCAAATGAGGTTCAAAGTAGAAAAATGTAAAATAATGCATTTGGGTGGCAAAAATATAAATGCAATCTATACACTGGGGGGAGAACCTCTGGGGGAATCTAGGATGGAAAAGGACCTGGGGGTCCTAGTAGATGATAGGCTTAACAATGGCATGCAATGCCAAGCTGCTGCTAACAAAGCAAACAGAATATTGGCATTTATTAAAAAGGGGATTAATTCCAGAGATAAAATGATAATTCTCCCACTCCAAAAGACTCTGGTCTGGCCGCACCTGGAGTATGCTGTCCAGTTCTGGGCACCAGTCCTCAGGAAGGACATACTGGAAATGGAGCGAGTACAAAGAAGGGCAACACTACAGCTTCGCCATGCAATAAGGACACAATTACCAAGCCTAGAGGTAGGGACAGATTCTCCCCCTACACTAGGTATACTAATGGGAGAGGACCCTTCTAAACTCATATCAAGCCTGTACTATGCTCTCAGACACCAGAGATCAATAACAAGAAGGCAAAAGTAGTATGGGAGCAGGATAGAGGCCCAATAGAAGAAGCAGACTGGGAAGAAATACTGGAAGGAACCAAAACGGCGTCCCCCAAACTATCAGACAGACTGACACAACTATATATCATACATAAAGCTTACCTGACACCAATAAAAAAGGCAAAGTTCCTACACACATCTGATCCAACATGCCATCTGTGTCATGCCACCCCAGGCACATTCTTTCATCTAATATGGAGTTGTCCAATTATTCAGGCATATTGGACTCAGATTGTTCGATTTCTACATGATAATATGGCTTCCCCTGTGGTCCTGGAACCAAAATTATGTCTATTAGGACTATTACCAGACGTAGAAATTGAGAAATACCAAGCTACATTTATATATATATATGAAACTCTGTTTATAGCACGTAAAGTAATAGCTAAAGTATGGATGCAGAATCCACACCCCACAATACACCAATGGAAGAAGGATGTTAATGATGCACTACCTTTTAAAAAACTGGTCTACTCAGGAGAGTGCTGCAATTTTCCAAAGCATTTAAATTGTTCCACAATCTTCATCAGGGGAAGTAGAAGTACCAGCATGAAGGAGATTAAAAAGCATACTAACAGAGGTGTAAATAATCTTCATGAGTGGTTACATTACAAAACCATAAACTGTTTTTTTACAACATAAATGGTTGATTACAAAACCATAAACTACTTACACAATCAACCAGAAGTAGATCATAAATGTTGTTCAATATTCACCTTGATATAGTCTTATGCCCCGTACACACGGTCAGATTTTCCGACGGAAAATTTTCGATGGGAGCTTGTTGTCGGAAATTCCGACCGTGTGTAGGCTCCATCGGGACATTTTCCATTGGAATTTCCGTCACACAAAATTTGAGATCTGGACAACAAAATCCGTTCTCATAAATTCCGACACACAAAGTTCCACGCATGCTCGGAATCAAACAGAAGAGCTGCACTGGCTATGGAACTTCATTTTTCTCGGCTCGTCATACGTGTTGTACGTCACCGGGTTCTTGAAGTTCAGAATTTCCAACAAGATTTGTGTGACCGTGTGTATGCAATACAAGTTTGAGCCAACATCCATCGGAAAAAAACATAGATTTTGTTGTCAGAATGTGCAATCGTGTATACAGGGCATTAGGGCCTAATTAGACCCAAACATTAAACCCACAGGAGGCTGAAGGGGCTTTCCAAAGTTGACCTGAAACCACCCAACATGGAGTCCATATAAAGAAGTATAATAATTTTCTTGAAGCAAAATAACAGAATTATACAAATACAAATTATAAAATGAATATGAAAAAGTATTACTAATCTACCCTCCATGTAATGTTCTTGGATAACAGGATGTGGAGAGTGGATCACTCAAGGACTTCCAGTTTCAAAAACTGTAGCCTATAAGGTATGAAATATCCATCAGTCAATCAGTATAATAGACAGAAAGCTAACTTGCATGATCATCATCAGGTTTCATTCAAACCCTTTTTGAAAAGAAGGGTGATAAAACCAGTTTCACATCACAAGTACTGCAAGGAATATTTCAAATGAAAAAAGTAGTATCAGATGCTTCTACATTATGTATACGAGTGGCCGAAACTCTTCTGATCCTGACAGGGGCAAAAAATAAAGCCATGATGTTGGATGGGATATATATAAGGGTCATGCCTAATTGAATTGTAAGGGGTGGATCACTGCAATTAGCTAGGAGTAGTGACCCTCCCCCATGGTGCCAAATTCTGGCTCCCTTGGCATCCTCATGGTGAGAGAAAAGCCCTTATACGTATCCAAAGGACATCCGAGCATTGCAACATGCTAGCCTAATTGCAACATTACGAATGCACGGCTTTGTGATGTCGTGACATCACGCGCATGTGCAAAGAGGTCCACACTTGGCTAGGATTGTGGATACCACCTGCACGGACACAAAGCCTGCCCACAAGTCGACCAGACAGAGGAAATATTCCCTGTATTATCTGAAAGTGCCGGACAAGGCAACAAGGGGGAAATACCAAGTGAATCAACGCTCAGATTGCCCCGCGGGTAAAGAGTGCTGGATTAGCAGGCCCAAAAAGAAACCAAAGGCAAACAAAATGACAAATATATACAGTATAGAATGAGACAAATCAACTAATTTGAATAAAGTGTAACAAAAACAACATATGTTGTTATTAACTGGAACTCTCAAACTGCTATTCCAAGCAGGAGCAGGGATTTAATGGAAGCACTGAACGGGGTTTCTCTAAAACAGTTAGTAAAAAGACCAACCAGAGGTGATCGTGTTCTAGACCTAGTACTGACAAATGGGGATCGACTGTCTGTTGTTAAGGTGGGAGAACATTTGAGTTCTGATGATCTCACCAATGTCTTTGGTTTGATATTTAAACAAGAACTGAAAATTCATATACAAAAATAAAAGTTTTAGATTTCAAAAGGATAAATTTAGCTGAAATGGGGAAATTTCTAAAAAATGAATTGAAAAGTTGTAGTAAAACGACAGAAGCAATTTATCAGTGTACACTGTTAAAGTCTACGATCCTGGAGGCAACTAGATTATACAGTATGTCAGGCAGGTTAGTAAGAATAGACGAAAGAAAAAAACTAAAGAGGTAAGTTAGATAGAGAAGGAGAAAAAAATCAGCATATAGAAGATTCAAGGAAACAGGAGGTGTAGCTGACAGAAAAAGAGTATAAAAATAGATAAAAGGAGGCCAAACACATTATCAGTGCTGCCAAAGCACAGAAAGAGGAGGAAATTGCTAAATCTATTAACCAGTTCCCGACCGGCGCACGCCAATCTACGTCGGCAGAATGGCACGGCTGGGCAAATGGACTTATGCCCCATACACACAGTCGGACATTGATCGGACATTCCGACAACAAAATCCTAGGATTTTTTTCTGATGGATGTTGGCTCAAACTTGTCTTGCATACACACGGTCACACAAAGTTGTCGGAAAATCCGATCATTCTGAACGCGGTGACGTAAAACACGTACGTCAGGACTATAAACGGGGCAGTAGCCAATAGCTTTCATCTCTTTATTTATTCTGAGCATGCGTGGCACTTTGTGCATCGGATTTGTGTACACACGATCGGAAATTCTGACAACGGATTTTGTTGTCGGAAAATTTTATAGCCTGCTCTCAAACTTTGTGTGTCAGAAAATCCGATGGAAAATGTGTGATGGAGCCTACACACGGTCGGAATTTCCGACAACAAGGTCCTATCACACATTTTCTGTCGGAAAATCCGACCGTGTGTACGGGGCATTACAGGTATGTCCATTTGAATTCCCCGCCGTGCCATTGCGTGCGCACCGTGAGTCGGGTCGCGGGTCCCACGGACTCGATCACAGTGGGGATACCCGCAATCGCCTCACGGAGAGGACGAACGGGAATATGCTGATGTAAACAGCATCTCCCCGTTTTGCCTAGTGACAAGTGTCACTGATCACAGCTCCCTGTCATTGGGAGCTGTGATCAGAGTAATGACACTGCTAGCCCATCCCCCTACAGTTAGTAATCACTCCCCTAGGACATACTTAACCCCTCCCCGCCCCCTAGTGGTTAACCCCTTCACTGCCAGTGTCATTTACACAGTAATCAGTGCATTTTTAATCGCACTGATCGCTGTATAAATGACAATGGTCCCAAAAATGTGTAAAAAATGTCCAACATGTCCGCCATAACGTCGCAGTCACAATAAAAATCGCTGATCACCGCCACTACTAGTAAAAAAAAATTATTAATAAAAATGCCATAAAACTATCCCCTATTTAGTAAACACTATAACTTTTGCGCAAACCAATCAATAAACGCTTATTGCAATTTTTTTTACAAAAAATATGTAGGATAATAGGATCGGCCTAAACCGAGGAAAAAATTTTTTTTTTATATATTTTTGGGGGATATTTATTATAGCAAAATGTAAAAAATAATATGTTTTTTTCAAAATTGTCGCTCTTATTTTGTTTATAGCGCAAAAAATAAAAATCGCAGAGACGATCAAATACCACCAAAAGAAAGCTCTATTTGTGGGAAAAAAAGGATGTCAATTTTGTTTGGGAGCCACGTCGCATGACCAGACAATTGTCAGTTAAAGTGGCGCAGTGCCGAATCGCAAAAAACGCTCTGGTCAGGAAGGGGGTAAAATCTTCCAGGGCTGAAGCGGTTAAGAAAGGTGATAAAACCTTTTTTAGGTACATTAGTGATTAAAAGAAAAAAAAAAACAATGGGGTTGCTAAAATGAAAACTGGGCACAACACATGTTGAGGGAGGCCTGGATGTAGCAAACCATTTAAACAATTCCTTTTGTTCAGTCTTCTCAGAAATAAATTGCATTAACAATAACAAGTAGGAGAATCATGTTGGTTCTAGTAATGACGGTTAATTTTTAGGATTTCTGGAGACAGAGGTAGCAGAGGAACTGGCATTGTTAAAGCCGAATAAAGCAATGGGCCCTGATGGTATTCATCCCAGAGTTCTAAGAGAACTTTGAGGTATCATTGTTGGACCAATAATGGATCTTTTTTTTTTTGCATAAACATTTTATTGAATAATGGATCTTTTTAATCAATCTTTTCTAACAGAAGAAGTTCCTCATGACTGGCGGACAGCTAATATTGTACCTATCCACGAGAAGGGCAGCAAGGTAGAAGCTGGCAATTACAGGCCAGTGAGTTTAATATCAGTTGTAGTTAATTTAATGGAATCCCTCCTGAAAAGAAGGATGATCATTGATCACTTAAAAATACACTTGCTGGACCCAAAGCAGCATGGCTTTACTGCTCATGTCAGACTAATTTGAATTTTTTAACTATATTAACAATGTTTTGGACCAGGGTGGTAATGTGGACATATCTTGATTTCAACAAGGCATTTGATACAATTCCACATAATGATCTTGTACACGCTAAGACTTAACCCTTGGGTGGTTTAGTGGATATGCAGTGGGCTAAAAGTTAGATACCTGTCAGAAACCATGAAATCAGACCTAGACAGAAGTACAGTTAAATCATACTTGTTTAATAATAAAAGTAAATAGAACAAATGTAGTCAAAACATAGCCAGAGTTCAGATAGTCAGACAAGCCAAACGTCAGGGAGCTGGAGATGAGCATAGTAAAACAGCAAGCAGGATCTGGAGCCAGAAGGGATGTCAGCCAAGCAAGTCTTTTAACAGAAAAGTTATATAATAATATTGCGCCAACTAGGTGAAAAAAGCAGCCAACATAACCAATAGACAAATGGTGAAAAGAATACAAAATACAACCATGTGGCGCTAAAAAGAAACAATGTCCGTTATCGGGCAAAAAACGACCAGAATGTTCGTCTGGAGGTTAACTGCACAATAAAGTTTTATTGAGATGGGACTCAACTAAATGAGCATAAAAGCCAAGTATATCAGCAAAATTATATGTGTATAAGCAGCATATCTACCTATATACAAAATATCAAATCTTAGTGCTTAACGCATGTGACTAGTGCTCTTCGCTGCTAAATCATGACATATGAGTACAATAACTCTCTGTGGAATCATAAACTAATAAAACGTGAGTGTGTGTACTCTCCAAAAAAATGTGATAAACATAAATGTGTACACTCCTAAAAAATAAAGATAAGTGTAACAACAAAGAACTACAATGATACGCTTTCATATAACCACTGGTAATGGTAAAACTGAATAGGTGTAGAGTCAAAACAAGTGCATATTGAGTGCATTCAACACATCAAGACAAATTAGTGTTCACCAAAATGTTCTATAATGCGTGTATCCAGTGTTGAAAGGAAACAGCTCCAATACTTTCAATGAGTTGAATCCCCTTGATCTATAATGACTGGGATGGACCATGGAGTAACATGACACCGGTAGATGTATATAAACGGTTAGAATACCCTTACCAGAATAGGTGGACTCCCTAGCCGAGGGCTGGGAGTCATACAGGCTTATATCGCGGTCATCCAGGGATGGCTATCCCAGAGGAGATAGATACGGAACTTTATCCAGGCACAGTGGAGCGTGATGGTAGCTACTCACCGATCGTCCTGATCCTAATCTCACAATCTTGGAATCTCCTTGGTGCAAGCAATTGTGCGATGATGTGTATGCTCCAAATACAGGTCAACCCATAGGGTGTGTGTCCCTCAAATGGAAAGAATGAAAAAAATCCTCCACATAATGTGAATCCGCTTGACCTGCCATGCAGTTCGTTGGCAAGCGTACCTAAAAGACCCACACCAAAGAACAAAGAGGACCTCTCCTTGCTCCTCATCAGCTGGGATCTCCAACCCCACTATACCTTCAGTCCTCTCTGAGACCTGCACTGAGAGGAATGAAGGTGTAGAATTAGGTGTGTCACAGCCAAGTACTTGCGGGCAATCTGCTATCGGTACACCAACGTCAGATTGTACGAGGCAAATTTCCCTGCCCCAGGTGCTGCACCGCAGAAAGAAGTTCGCTCCCAGCCATCCACATGCCCAGCAGTTGAATGCTAGCTTGGCAAAATTGCTAGCACTTCAACTGCTACCTTTTCAGTTGGTAGACTCTGCCCCTTTCCGTGAGTTTGTGGAATGTGCGGTTCCTCAGTGGCAGGATCTCAAACGCCACTTTTTCTCATGGAAGGCTATCCCAGCTCTCTACCGGCATGTGGAAGGCAATGTCTTGGCCTCGCTGGACAGCAGTAAGGTGCATATTACCACTGACTCATGGTCCAGCAGGCATGGGAAAAATGCAGGACAAGATGCAGTAGTGTTGGAGGTTGTTCTGCCACCACTCCTCCAAAATGCCACTACTTGTGATTCTGACACACCTCTCTCCTCCACCCCCTCCTCTTCTTCTTCCTCCATGGCCTCTACCTGTGCTTTGTCCTCTGAACCAGCGGTGCTCCGTAGGCATTCAAGGGGCTACGCAAGTACGCAGGCCAAAAGATGCCATGCGGTGCTTGAGCTGGTGTGCTTGGGGGACAGGAGCCACACTGGGGCAGAGATTTTGTCAGCTCTGCAGGGGCAGGTTCAGAGGTGGTTGACGCCATGCCAACTTAAGCCAGGAATCGTGGTTTGCGACAATGGCACCAACCTCCTCTCTGCCCACCGACAGAGACAACTGACCCATGTGCCCTGTTTGGCTCACGTCCTTAACTTGGTGGTGCAGTGGTCTTGGGCAGGTACCTGGGCTTACAGGATGTCCTGAGGCAGGCCAGGAAAGTCTGTGTGCATTTCCGCCGGTCATGTAATGCCAGTGCTCGGCTGGAAGACCTCCAAAAGGAATTTAACCTGCCCAAGAACCGCCTAATCTGTGACATGCCCACCAGGTGGAACTCAACGTTGGCCATGCTGCAGCAGTTGCACACTCAGCAGAGGGCCATCAATGAGTACCTGTGCGACTATGGCACCAGGACAGGGTCAGGGGAACTTGTTTTTTTTTCCCCATGCCAGTGGGCCATGATCAGGGATGCATGCACTGTCCTGTCACCATTTGAGGAGGCCACGAGGATGGTGAGCAGTGACAGTGCATGCATCAGTGACACTGTCCCCCTTGTCAACCTGTTGGAGCACACGCTGCGTGGAATAATGGACAGGGCACTTGAGGCAGAACAGTGTCAGGAAGAGGAGGACTTCCTTAGCTCTCAAGGCCCCCTTTATCCAGACAGTGTTCCTGCGTGTCCGCCGATCACACAGGAAGAGGAGGAGGAGGATTGTGTCAGCATAGAGGTGGAGCCTGGCACTCAGCATCAGCAGCAGTCTTTAAGGGATCATTTACAGTCCCAAGAAACCCATGGACTTGTACGTTGCTGGGAGGAGGTGGCTGCGGATCATGTCGTCCTTAGTGACTCAGAGGACTCCGGACCAAATGCCTCAGCAAACCAATGCTGCATGGCCTCCCTGATCCTGCAAAGCCTGCGGAAGGATTCTCATATTCGTGGTATCAAGGAGAGGGATCAATACTGTCTGGCAACCCTCCTTGATCCACGTTACAAGAGTAAGGTTGCAGACCTTATCTTGCTGTCACAGAGGCAGCAGAGGATGAAACATCTTCGGGAGACCTTGCAGAAAGGTCTGTGAAATGCGTTCCCAGAGACTGGGAGGTTACAAACTCCTGTTTCTGGACAACGTGTTGCCGAGGCTTTGGTCAGTCAAAGAAAGAGCGGTGGAGAAGGTGGCCGTCTGACCAACGCGTTCAGACAATTTTTTAATCTGCAGCGCCAAGGTATGGTCGGTTTCAGCAACCATCGCCAGCGTCTCTTTTACATGGTGCAGGAATACCTAGGGGCAAGATTTGACTTGGACACCTTTCCTACCAAAAATCCTCTGGGTTACTGGGTCTTGAGTAGGGATGAGCTTCTAGTTTGAGTCGAACTCATGTTCGACTCGAACATCGGCTGTTCGCCAGTTCTCCGAACAGCGAACAATTTGGGGTGTTCGCGGCAAATTCGAAAGCCGCGGAACACCCTTTAAAAGTCTATGGGAGAAATCAAAAGTGCTAATTTTAAAGGCTTATATGCATGGTATTGTCATAAAACGGCCGTTTTTTCGGGAGCAGTGATTTTAATAATGCTTAAAGTGAAACAATAAAAGTGTAATATTCCTTTAAATTTCATACCTGGGGGGTGTCTGTAGTATGCCTGTAAAGGAGTGCATGTTTCCCGTGTTTAGAACAGTCTGACAGCAAAATGACATTTCAAAGGAAATAAAGTCATTTAAAACTACAAAATGTTTTTAAAAAATGGCGTGGGGTCCCCTTCAAAATCTAAGGCCCAATTTTTCAGCCCCTGTTTAACAGGGGCGTGTAATTACAAATTTTGATGCAATTCTTTGCAGCAGGGCTTGTTCCTGTGCTCCAACTAGAGTATCTGTGAGGAGTTGCAGTGTTGTGGCACCAGCACCAGTGCCTAAGGCCCAATTTTTCTGTCCCTGTTCAACAGGGACATGTAATTACAATTCTTGATCTAATATTTCACAGCAGGGCCCGTTCCAGCGCCCACCAAGAGTAACTGTGAGGACTTACAGTGTTGTGGCACCAGCAAAACCACCACCACCACCACCACCAAAGGCCCAATTTTTCTGCCCCTATTCAACAGGTGCATGTAATTACAAATCTTGATCTAATATTTCACAGCAGGGCCCGTTCCAGTGCCCACCAAGAGTAACTGTGAGGACTTACAGTGTTGTGGCACCAGCACCACCACCACCACTACCACCAAAGGCCCAAATTTTCTGCCCCTATTCAACAGGTGCATGTAATTACATATCTTGATCTAATATTTCACAGCAGGGCCCGTTCCAGCACCCACCAAGAGTAACTGTGAGGACTTACAGTGTTGTGGCACCAGCACCATCACCAAAGGCCCAATTTTTCTGCCCCTGTTCAATAGGGGCATGTAATTACAATTCTTGATCTAATATTTCACAGCAGGGCCCTGTGAGGGCTTACAGTGTTGTGACAACACCAACACCTAAGGCCACAATTTCTGCAGAGTATATAGGGCAGGCCCCTACTTTCAAACATCCAACTTACAAACGACTCCTACTTGCAAACGGAAGGAGACAACAGGAAGTGAAATGAAATCTACCCCTAAAAAGGGAAATTCTCTCCTGTAAGAGTTAATATGGGAAAAACGTTTCTCCTTTCCACTGTTGCTTTATCACCAATCCTTGTTTCACTAAAAACCCCAAATTTTCTAAAAACTTTTGTCATTGTGGCAGAAAGTGAGGTGAAATCTTCTGAAGAGGAGCACAGACAACAAAACAAATGTCACAGGGGTGATAACCCTTCCCTATGTTTTCCAAAAAGCTTAAAAATAGATTTTTTGGCTGGAGTTACACTTTAAAAATGTACCAGATCAAAATTACAAACAGATTCTACTTAACAACAAACCTACAGTCCCTGTCTTGTTTGCACCGCCTGTATACTGCTGTCCAGAGTATATAGGGCCTGGGGGTCCCACGCCTTTCCTTTTTTTAATTTGGGTGCGGGGTTCCCCTTAATATCCATACAAGACCCAAAGGGAATGGTAATGGACTGGGGGGGTACCCATGCCGTTTGTCTCACTGATTTTCATCCATATTGCCAGGACCCGACATTACATTAAAACCGCAAGCAGTTTTAAATGACTTTTATTCCTTTAAAAATGTCATTTTGTGCAGGGACTGTTCTAAGCACGTGAAACACGCGCCACTTTACAGGCATACTATAGACACCCCCCAGGTACAATATTTAAAGGAATATTTCACTTTTTTTTTTTTCACTTTAAGCATCATTAAAATCACTGCTCCCGAAAAAACTTCAATTTTTAAAACTTTTTTTGCATTGATACATTTCCCCTGGGGCAGGACAAACCCTTTTTAGGACAATACCATGCAAATTAGCCTTTAAAATTAGCACTTTTGTTTTTGAACGTTTGAGTCCCATAGACTTCAATGGGGTTCTAACGTTCGTGCAAAGTTTCGGTCCGTTCAGAGGTTCTGGTGCGAACCGAACTGGGGGGTGTTCGGCTCATCCCTAACCACAATGCTCTATATGAGGTCCTGTTCTATTTAATCTATATGTAAGTGATATAAATAAAGGTTTGTTGGGCAAGGTATGTCTTTTGGCTGATGATACAAAGGTTTGTAATGGGGTTGATATCCTTGGAGGTGTCTATAACATGGAACATGATTTTGAAATGTAAAATAATACATCTAAGGAAAAAGAATTCCTTAAGAGAGTACAACATTGGGGGTAAAGTGTTAGCCAGCACCACAGAAGAACAAGATGTTGGGTTACAGATGATTGCAAAATGAGCAAACAGTGTGACCAGCAATTGGGAAAAGCAAATAGAAATCTAGGACGCATCACTAGAGGAATCACCAGCAGGAGGAAGGAGGTTCTGATTCCCCTATATAGTGAGACCTCATTTAGAATACTGTGTCCAGTTCTGGAGACCTGGCTTACAAAAAGATACACAGACAAAAAAGTTAATGAAAAAAAGAAAAACAGGCTGACTTGATGGGATACTCAAAAAAAAAAAAAAATCATATCAAACAACATGTAATGTCTTCAAATTAAATAACAAAAAACTAGGAAAGACAATGCGCAGATAAAAATATATATATATATATATATATATATATATATATATATATAAATATATATATATCAGTTTTACCTGAAGAGAAACCCTTCAAAAATGGTTTAAATGTGATATTGTCATTTAACCCAGGAGGAGAGGTTACTTTTAATTTATAAATCTATTTTTGTTCTTGTTGCAGAAGGGATTTATTCAAATCTCTCATTCTTTGTAGAATATGTACCCAGTCCAATGTAGTGAATTTGATATTAGGGAATTTGTAATTATGAGTATAAGCTGCATGTCGCCCGACAGGGAGTACAGTTTAGATACCTCATGATACTCCAGTGAAACAAAAAGAGACTTGAGTGCGCAACTTACCCAGAGCAAAAACAAGATAGTAGAAGGATCTCACTCATTTTTTTGTGATGAGCCAGGGGTAGCAGTGCATTTCTTTTTAGATGGCGTCTTCTGCCAGTGGGACTCTGGGGTCACAGAGAAGACTGGAATACTCTCATGCCAACCCAATAGATCAGGTGGATGAAGACTGAGACCATTGCAAAAGGCAGGGTGATCTTCAAGAACCACAAAGTGACTGAGCGATCATTCTTTGTAGCCATGAAAGGCATGAAAGAAATACCCAGTGATAGGTGATGGTATCAGCCCACAGCTTATCCAGCAGGGGTCGGAGTGCTTTAAGGTCTCGTTTGCCAGGACAGGAAGTATGTTGATGGAGGTGCCATCAAAATTAATAGGAGGAGTGCTGCATAACATTACCATGAGGGCATTTTTATCTTCAAAGTACTGCAGCCAGCAGATGACATTTCATGGTTGATTGGCCAACAAATTGCATGGTCGTAAAGGCTCTGTGAACTCAATCAAATCGCAGGGGATTAGTTGCTGGTTACCTGAGAATAGCATTGAAGATACCCTGCACTGTGTCTGGCAGATCCTCATCCTTAGTGGCTTTCGGCAGCCCATGCAGCCTGAGGTTGTCTCAAAAATTTATGTTCTAGAGGTCCTCTAATTTTTAAAGGCCAGCTCGATGTGTGGTGGCAAGCTGTATCACACGGTCTTGCAGCTCTTTAAAGGCTTCCCCTTGGATGTCCTTTTTCAGAGTCCATTAAATAGGATAGGTCAGAATGGACGACCGTTAACTCCTTCTTGATGGATTTCTCTAAACTCTGAAACATACCAGCCAGCTCACGTTTTAGACCTCTCGTTAAGGATGTCACATCAGAGCTGGTGGGCGAGCATGGATCTTCCATGCACTGGGATTTGTATGAGTTGGCTGGTGAGCTTCTGCACATGGAAGCAGAATGAAGCAAAGCTGAACTACTTCCACTTGGGGATTAGGCCTGCTCACCTGGTTTCCGGGAGCCCTCATGATCTGCGTAGCGTAGATAAAGCGTTTGATGAACCCCGACCAAGGGAGTTTTATAGCCAGGTGTCTTCATTGGCGTTTGCCCATCAATGTTCGTGAGCTGGAAGATCTATTTGGCACAGCCTGGTAGATTAATGCTAAATTTTGGCCGGAGCTCTGCTCAAAAATATCTGTCTGGCACCATGCGGAAACCACGCCCCCCCAAATTTGTTTGTATTTTAACCTATTTTGAGTGCCTAAAAAGTCCATGTGTTGTCCAATGGTCTTCAGTTCACTGCCCTACTAACACACCCACTGCTTTCCTTGCAGCATTTACTGCCCTAGTAATATCATCAACTACCCTACTGACACTGTCCACTGCTTTACTGACACCATCCACTGCCCTACTGACATGTCCACTGCTTTACTTACACCATCCACTGCTCTACCAACTGACACCATCCACCACCCTACTGACAAGTGCACTGCTTTACTGACACCATCCACTGCTCTACTGACTGACAACATCCACTGCCCTACCGACAAGTCCACTGCTTTACTGAGACCATCTACTGCCCCATTGACAAAATCCACTGCCATACTGACACTGTCCATTGCTCTACTGACTGACACCATTTACTGCCCTACTGACACCAACCTCTGCCTTACTGATATGTGCACTGTTTTACGGGCACCATCCACTGCCCCACTGACAAATTTCACTGCCCTACTGACACTGGCTGACACCATCTACTGCCCTACTAAAATGTCCACTGCTTTACTGACACCATCCACTGTTCTACTGACTGACACAATCCACCACCGTACTGATACATCCACTGCTTTACTGACACCATTCACTAGTCTACTGGCTGACAACTTCCATTGCCCTACTGACATATCCACTGCTTTACTGACACCATCCATTGACCTACTGACACCATCCACTGCTCTATTAGCACTGTCCACTGCTCTACTGACACTGTCCACTGCTCTATTGACACTGTCCACTGCCCTACTGAACTGTCCACTGCTCTACTGAATGACACTGTCCACTTTTAAGGTAGGCTAAGTTTATATTTTAACAGCGACATAGTGACTTTTGTTTTATTAAATTTTTTGATGTTTTCTTTACCATCTAAATTAGGCCTCAATATCTTGTAAATATAACTTGCTAGGAGCACCCATGCTGTGTAGGTATCACTAATAATGCTTGCATCACATATTAGAAGAAAAGGGGGCAGAGGTCTGGCACACATTAGTTCTGGAAAAATAACAAGCAATGTAATTTATACACACATATATATGTTAATTACCTTAATAATATATTATTAAAATGAGCATTAACGGTTAAGAGTGCTATTTAATTTATGTCTTGCATGTGAGAAATGCAAGACTTTTTTTTTACAAGAATGTATTTTCTGAAATAGACACACATTTCTTTTTTTTTCAATGAATTTATTCATTTACAAATCCTGCCTTGGCTTTGCAGAGTCTGACACTGAATGGACCATAATGATGTATAATCATCATAGATTACACCTACTACAAAACACTGTTGCCTTGGTGACCAGAGGAACTGTAACCTAGCAGCCTTTCCTGTGTGTGTGTGTGTGCGCGTGTGTGTGTGTGTGTGTATGCGTAGCAATTCCAGCTCTTAAAATGGCTTAGTAGTTCATTCTGATCAATTTACTCTGTAGCACATTACTCAGTTGTATAGCTATGTAGCTTGCCTTTTGTGACTGTCAAAATTCCATTGTTAAACAAAAAATATGGAAGAGAAATGGTGCAAAGTAAAATCATATAAATGCATATGTAAATCATGGTGTTAAAACAATACGCATAAAAAGATAAAATAAGTTGTGCATATTTAGAATATTTGTTTTGTAAATGGCTAAATAGTTTATGTGTTTTAAAGCACTCTGGGCCTGATTTACACATACACTGACTCAGCTACCCAGAGTGGAGGTAAATACTAAGCTCTTCTCTAAATGGCAAGCATGATCAAAGTATATCTTTACTTTGTTGTTACAATGAAAAAAGCTCTGGTGGCATTCTTGTTGTAATCTGAATTGTGTTCTGTTTCTCCAGCATCTAAACCAAGGGTCTCAAACTGGCGGTCCCATCATGCCTCTGACTGGGAGTCATTCTTGTAACTGTCATCCTTGCAATGCTTCATGGGACTTGTAGTTTTGCAACAGCTGGAGGGCCGCCAGTTTGAGACCCCTGGGTCACTCTAAACTATAAAACCTAAGCATGATCAGGTGGGAGCATAACTCATTGTGACAGTGAGGCTTATCAACCCTAATTCATTAGACAGCATTTTTAAGCATGGCTTCTGGGGTGCTGTTAAGAGGATGGCTCCTAATCAGGTGTGTAATTTATGTGCTAAGGTGCTCCATGCTAAAACCATTAAACGGCCCTCCATCTCTCTGAGCTTTCTTCTATCCTAGCCTACAGTTTACTGGCAGCCCTCAAAAATTCCACTCACCTGCTCGCATTTTGCGAGTGGATTTTGAGGGCTGGCAAGTGTGGGCTGCCTGGGAGCGGGGGGGGGGCCTGCCGCCCGCTGGCACCCTGGGTTGTATGGAAGCAGTTCTCAGAGTGATCATAGGGGAAGAGTGAGCAGAGCCACCGCCTGATTGATCAGAGCGCCGGGAACATAACAGCTTTTATTTCAATAGCTGTGTGTTCCCTGCCGCGCACCATCAAATACAGCCATACAGCCCCTCCTCTTTGTCTGGGCACTTTGATAGACAGATCACCTCTCCAATCCTGGGAGGGGTGATCTGTCTATCAAAGTTCCCCGGACAAAGAGGAGGGGCTGAATTTGACGGCGTGCGGCAGGGAACACACAGCTATTGAAATGAAAGCTGTTATGTTCCCCGCGCTCTGATCAACCAGGCGGAGGCTCTCCTTTCTCTTCCCCTGCACAAGTGGGCTACATTGGGGATACAGGCTGCATTGGTGACACAGGCTGCACTGGCAGACACAGTCTGCACTGGTGACACAGGCTGCATTGGTGACACAGACTGCATTGGGGACACAGGCTGCACTGGTGACACAGGCTGCATTGGTGACACAGGCTGCATTGGGGACACAGGCTGCACTGGCAGACACAGGCTGCACTGGTGACACAGGCTGCATTGGGGACACAAGCTGCATTGGTGACACAGGTGGCACTGGCAGACACAGGCTGCACTGGTGGACACAGGCTGCATCGGGGACACAGGCTGCATTGGTAACACAGGCTGCACTGGTGACACAGGCTGCATTGGTGACACAGGCTGCACTGGTGACACAGGCTGCATTGGGGACACAGGCTGCATTGGTGACACAGGCTGCATTGGTGGACAAAGGCTGCATTGGTGACACAGGCTGCACTGGTGACACAGGCTGCATTGGTGACACAGGCTGCACTGGCAGACAAAGGCTGCATTGGTGACACAGGCTGCATTGGGGACACAGGCTGCATTGGTGACACAGGCTGCACTGGTGACACAGGTTGCATTGGTAACACAGGCTGCACTGGTGACACAGGCTGCATTGGTGACACAGGCTGCACTGGTGACACAGGCTGCATTGGTGACACAGGCTACATTGGGGACACAGGCTGCATTGGGGACACAGGCTGCATTGGTGACACAGGCTGCATTGGTGGACAAAGGCTGCATTGGTAACACAGGCTGCACTGGTGACACAGGCTGCATTGGTGACACAGGCTGCACTGGTGACACGGGCTGCATTGGAGACACAGGCTGCATTGGTGATGCAGGCTGCACTGGCAGACACAGGCTGCACTGGTGGGCACAGGCTGCTTTGGTGGACATGGGCAGGCTGCATCAGTGGACATGGGCAGGCTGCATTTTTGGGCATGGATAAAGTTGTTGTTAATATTTATTTTTATAACTTAATTCTGCATAAAACATTTAAGAGATAATTTATGAGGGTGTGTTTAGGGGTGGAATTAGGGGTGGAGCAGGGTAGGGGTTGGGCGGGGCAACTGGTGGCGAGTAACCCTTGAAGCTTGGCTAGTAGCTCAGGACTTGAAATTTTGAGCCCTGGTTTACTGGTACATTGTATTCTGATAATGAGTTTGGGTGTATCATTTGGTGTTATAGGTGCACAACACCAGAAAAAAGACGTGAAAATATATATAGAGGGAGACAAAGCTCACTCCAAGAGGCTGGTGGGATTTTGAAGGGAGGTGATGTATCTGTTTAAAGGTGAGCAAAACCACAACAATTAATATAAAAATATAAATTTTATTGAAAACATATAAAATGTACAATAAAAATTCATCAATCAAGTGACATGATACGACCCTACAGAATCTTTTTTTTTCTCTCTATGAAATCAGTTGTAATCAGCCAACATGTTTCGCATATTTGCTTCATCAGGGCATTACAAGCATCACAGATTTCATCTAAATTTATATAAAAATATAAATCATTAATATGATCATACATTTCCGGTAAGTTTGAGTAACAACATTTCATTATGCAAGTGCAGAACAAATAAACACAGAGTGTAATGACTAGGCTCACCTGGTCTATTCCAAACTAGGGGGCCACCGAATGCACATCGTTAACAGCCAAATGTCTTTATGAGCCACCTGGTGCTGGTACTCAAACTTACCTGACACGTATGATCATATTAATGATTTATATTTTTATATAAATTTAGATGAAATCTGTGATGCTTGTAATGCCCTGACGAAGCAAATATAGGAAACATGTTGGCTGATTACAACTGATTTCATAGAGAGAAAAAAAAAGATTCTGTACGGTCGTATCATGTCATCTGATTGATGAATTTTTATTGTACATTTTATATGTTTTCAATAAAATTTTTATTTTTATATTAATTGTTGTGGTTTTGCTCACCTTTAAACAGATACATCACCTCCCTTCAAAATCCCACCAGCCACTTGGAGTGAGCTTTGTCTCCCTCTATATATATTTTCACATTTACTATAGGGATCGGGAGTTTTGTCTCTGTTTTCTGGAAATAGTCCAATCACCTATATACGTAACAGAAAAAAAGACATTATATTGATAGGAAAAAAAAATAGATGGTTGCCCTTAGTAACTAAAAAAGATCAGTCATTTTATTAACTAAGCAAAATCAAAAATAATTATTGGTATTTTTTTCATTATTGACAATGGGACAAAGTACTACATGTACTGTGAATGTAAGTGTTGTCCCTTGTGCTACCTGGTAGTGTTAGTTATTAGGGATGAGCTTGATGTTCGGATTGAACATAAGTTCATCTTGAACATCAGGTGTTTGCCTGCTTGCTGAGTAGCGAACATTATGGGGCCTTTGCGGAAAATTTGTACGTCGTAGAACACCCCATAACGCACTGCGAGATCTCAGTGCATTGCTGTATGATGATTGCCCAAAGCATGCACCTGACCTGCATGCTTTGGCCATCACAGCACACTCTGCTGAGAGAGACATTATTGGCCAAAGGCACCCGGGGACTAAGTCCACGCCCCACACTATATAAGGCTGCTTACATGGCGGCCGTGTGTACTGTTGTTGGCGTGGACAGAGAGATAGCTTGAGTTAGATTAAGCAGGCAGGTTATTCAGTTAGTGGCAGTGTATTTGATATATATATATATATATATATATATATATATATATATATATATATATATATATATATATATATATATATATAGTCAGTCTGGGCCGATCCACTCTACAGCCCCCTCAGAGACACCACTCCTATGGATCTCCAATAACTCGACCAGATCACTCCCCAGGGCACCCCAGACTCTCAGCCAGATATCATAAAACCATTAAAAGAGAAGGGAAGGGAGGGCTCCATAGTGTAGTATTTAAAACAGACTTGATTTATTAGAGGTAATGCACTTACAGTTAGAAGTAAAAAACAAGCGTTTCATATGAAATTGTTACCGATCCCAGCCGTGATCGGAAACGAACGTCACCCGACTCTTTTCCCTAAAAAAACTCCCACCACCATGCTTGACACCATCTGAACCAAATAAGTTCATCTTGGTCTTGGTCTTGGTTACAGTAATCTATGTCCTTAGTTTGCTTGTTATCAGCAAACTGTTTGCGGGCTTTCTTGTGCATCATCTTTAGAATAGGCTTCCTTCTGTGACGACAGCCATGCAGACCAATTTGATGCAGTGTGCGGCGTATGGTCTGGGCACTGACAGGCTGACCCTCCACCCTTCAACCTCTGTAGCAATGCTGGCAGCACTCATACGTCTGTTACCCAAAGACAACCCCTGGATATGATGCTGAGCATGTGTACTCAACTTTTTTGGTCGACCATGGTGAGGCCTGTTCTGAGTGGAACCTGTCCTGTTAAATCACTGCATGGTCTTGACCACCATGCTGCAGCTCAGTTTCAGGGTCTTGGCAATCTTTTTATAGCCTAGGCCATCTTTAAATAGAGCAGGGGTAGGCAACCTCGGCCCTCGAGCTGTTTTGAAACTACAAGTCCCCATGAGACATTGCAAGACCCTAACAATCACAGGCATGACTCCTAGAGGCAGAGGCATGATGGGATTTGTAGTTTCACCACAGCTGGAGGGTTGAGGTTGCCTACCCCTGATGTAGAGCAACAGTTCTTTTTTTCAGATCCTCAGAGAGTTCTTGGCCATGAGGTGCCATGTTAAACTTCCCGTGACCAGTATGAGAGAGTGAGAGCGATAACACCAAATTTAACACACCTGCTCCCCATTCACACCTGAGACCTTTTAACACTAACGAGTCACATGACACCGGGGAGGGAAAATGGCTAATTGGGCTCAATTTAGACATTTTCACTTAGGGGTGAACTCACTTTTGTTGCCAGCGGTTTAGACATTAATGGCTGTGTGTTGAGTTATTTTGAGGGGACATCAAATTTACACTTGTGTGATATGTGTCACCGGCGCAAAAAAACAATAATAATAATAATGATAGATCTGTTCAATATATAAGATTTGCTGCAAACACAATTTCTCCACTATTTAGTGGTGCAAGGGTAAAAATGTATATAAATAGGTAGGTATAAATAGGTAGCTGCGCCAACCCTAATATGTAAATTATTATTCATGTTAAAGTGCAAAATAAATAATCATTATATTCATCAATACTCAGTCAATCTATACAAAAAAGTGACTTTTAATTCAATAAATTCATTAATTTTCAAGGAATTGTGTATACAAAGTAATTAAAAATAAAGTGATTCGGTGCAAAAAAGTCCCAGTTAATGATGCTTCGTAGATTTATCCCACGTGTCAAATATATGTTTGAGCAATCCACGCGCTTGTGATTTACCACCACCTTCCAAAGTTGGCACTCACCAGAAAACAGTAATCAAAAAGCCTTAATGTTACCTGCTTCAGTTGGTTCTCTCTACAGGTATACCAGAGCTTTTCCCAGCAGATACAGCAATGTTCTTTCATATGTCTCCACCATCTACCATTATTTACTTATGCCTTGAGAACGACCCCAAGTCTATCCAGCGTTCCAAACAGAACCAGTGCTCGTCGTTCCATTTCAGGAAGATGGCTAGCGGTTCAAGCCTCAGTTTCAGTGCGGGTCAGGGGCCAGATGTGATGTCAGCCTCACTCAACTAGCCTCAACGCCTTTCACATAGATTATAATCTATGCAAAAGGCGTTGAGGGTAGTTGAGCGACTATATAGCTGGAACCTTCCTTCTAGGCTCTTGTTTTATGGGAGTGAGATGAGAGTTCTGGGAGGTGATTGGTGGAAGCGCGTAGTCTACCTCCCACATTTAACAGAGAGAGCAGATCACAAAAGTGGATTATTTATTTTACTGCACTGGGACATTATTTCTTAGTTATTACCAGTTACTTGCTTATATTGATGCACTTGAGATTTATATAATATGTATTTATTTGATATTTGATGTGTATGTTGAATTATGGCTTTGTAGTGCATTTTTCAAATTTACTCACATCTAGACTGTGCAGCACCACCTACATTGTAATCACTACATGTGCTGTACTTTGTCCCATCTCTCTAGGTGCCCTGTAACACTAGCTGCAATGTCATAGGCAGAGCACCCTCACTTGGTGCATGGCTGACACACCCCACTTTTGTCTGCATTTCTCTTGCCAATGCTTGCCATAGGAAAGTGATAGTAGCCAGAGACAGGCAAAGAAGATGTCTCCTTGCTAGCTGTGGTGTTGAGGAGTTGTACGCCAATGGGAGGTGCCCTGTCTGATATTGCAAGCTAGTGAGATGAGACAAAATGCTATGCATACCTACTGGCACTCAACTCAGCAATGTAAAAAAAATAGTGATGATTTTCTTCAAGCCTGTTTCCTATGTTTTTGATTCAGTCTGAACTGGGGATTTGAATCAGATTGGTTGGCTGTAGACAAGAGATTAAAGTGGTTCTAAACCTAAACCATTTTTACCTTAATGGATTCCCTGCATTACAGTAAAAAATGCCCCCTCCCAATTGTCCTACCTCCCCTGCCCCTAAACACCTGATTCCCCTATAGATCCAGCCCTTTGACTGCTGGCAGCTCTTCCCTCCCCTTTTCCTGATTTCATAGACTTCACTGAAAGCAGCAGGAGCATAGGCTCCTGCTGCTGTCAGTCAAATCCTGTAGGGGGAGGAGAGGGGAGAATGACTGAGCTGTGCTGTGTGTGTGTTTATGGACGCATACAACCTGACTCTGGAGCGCGCTTGCATGGGTGCCCCCATAGCACGCGGCTTGCAATAGGGGCACTTGGAAGAGAGGGGGAGTGAGTGGGCTGTGCCAACAGGGGACCACCAAAAAAGAGGTAAGGGACCACTCTCTGCAATATAATGGCACAGAGCAGTGAAGTATAACATCTTTTCTATTTTTATTTAAAAAACACCCTTTACAATCACAATATTTTTTTTTTATTTTTACAGATCAGCCCCTGTGCATCATTATCTCAATTTGTCAGTCAGTTCAGCAAGATCATATTAATAGAAATAAAAGGGTTAGTATGGCTGATGAACATTTCAAATTACACTAACAGAGAAAATGTAAACCATAGACTTAGGAATAGGTTAAAATGTCGCTAACACACAGTTGAATGATTTGCGTGAATTTGTTTACCTGCTAAAGTATTTGTAATTCTGTTCAGCTACTTTTTAGAAATGATAGCTAGTCCCCTAACTATACTTTCCTCCACAGTATTCAAGCAATACAGCTTGGTCAAGGACCAGCCTATGGCTGTATAATCAACAGGTAGCAGCTCCCTGTTAAAGCTGAACTCCTGGCACAAAAGCCTGATTATATATATAATCCTCAATAGACAACCAAGTGTCCTAATAAACCCAGATATTGCCTTGTAAAAGTAGTAATGACATTAATCACTATGCTGTACAGATAGCAGAATTTTGGGAGGGGTCCTATCAGCTCCACCCACTGCAGGCTGCCTGCTGAGAACAGGGGGATACAAAACCAGTCACCCTGCACAAGAAGAGAGAGCAGCAAGGACTGGTCTTTATTACAGGAAGCTCTGCACAAAGGCAACGTTTCACACTGGGTTATTGCACAAATCTGGAAGAAATAAACAAAGCACACCAAGACTCTAGTAAGAACACCATGCCTCTTGTATTTAGACAATAGGTCATCCCTGTGGCAATGTGACAAAACATTACATTAAGCATTAAAGGATTACAATTCTGCTTTTATATTTCTTGTTCTGAATGTTTTATACATAAAAGTGATAACAGAGGATATTAGGTTAAAAAGGAAAGCAAATATCTTTTGTGCTATGTTTGCTTTTAGAGTGCATCATGTATTAATCTGCATTAATCTGCACAAAAAATGAAGCAAAATAGAGAAATCTAGGACACAATGTAATAACAGTCAAACTTGTGGTAGCCAGAACTAATGAAACAGATGTCCATCATGAAATAAATCAGCAAAACTGTGTATCTGTGCCATTTGACTGTGAGACTCTTGTCTTTTAGTCATTACTTACAAAATATTAATACAATGTGTTTTAGAGTTGCTATATATATATATATATATATATATAGATAGATAGATAGATAGATAGATAGATAGATAGATAGATAGATAGATAGATAGATAGATAGATAGATAGATAGATATCTAGATCTATAGATCTAGATATATAGATATATCTAGATCTATAGATATAGATATATATATATATAGATATAGATATAGATATATCTAAATATTTATCTATCTATATATATATATCTATATATCTATATACACATATAGATATATATATAGATAGATAGATAGATAGATAGATAGATAGATAGATAGATAGATAGATAGATAGATAGATAGATATCTAGATCTATAGATCTAGATATATAGATATATCTAGATCTATAGATCTAGATATAGATATATATATATATAGATATAGATATAGATATATCTAAATATTTATCTATCTATATATATATATCTATATATCTATATACACATATAGATATATAGATAGATAGATAGATAGATAGATAGATAGATAGATAGATAGATAGATAGATAGATAGATAGATAGATATCTAGATCTATAGATCTAGATATATAGATATATCTAGATCTATAGATATAGATATAGATATATATATATATAGATATAGATATAGATATATCTAAATATTTATCTATCTATATATATATATCTATATATCTATATACACATATAGATAGATAGATAGATAGATAGATAGATAGATAGATAGATAGATAGATAGATAGATAGATAGATAGATAGATAGATAGATAGATATTTCTTTTCTTTTTTTTTAAATCAGAAAAATGTTTATTAAAAAAACATATTGACAATTCAGGACATGTCAGTACAGAATAGATCATTCAGCATAAAGCATCCAAAGCGATACCTTCATACACATAGTCGAATATAAATATACAGTACTTGCCAACATTGAACAAGAGTCATACATTTATGACCTATTCGCACACACAAACAATCTCTGGTATACAAGTTCTCATGGGCTGAGGCCAGGGGTTTTCAACCATGATCCCCACAGTTTTTTTAATTTACTGGGGCAGCCCCTGTGTAGGTAAATATGGCTTTCAAAAAGTAAAGAATTACCTACAGGTGATATCAAAGACTTATGCGTAGGTGGAGCAGGAGATTTCCAGAGTAACAGGATTAGCCTTCAAGCGTGAAAAAGGGCCCTTCCTATGGCTATCCTAGAGTGCTTCTCCTCAACAATCCACTCAAGAACATTTAGGAGACAGCATTTAGGATCCAGTGGAATATTTACCCTGAATACCGCGTTTAGTGTATTCAGTACCTGTCTTCAATAGAGATGTAATTTGGGGCAACATCACAATAAATAGATTAAATCCCCATGGTCTCTTTTACATCTATAACAGTGTGGCTCTGTACTGTAACCCATCTTATAAAGCCTCAGGGAGGTATAATGAGAGTGCAAAGTAATATAGAGCTGAAAAAGTATCTAGGCCACATTAAGCGAGCATGTTACTTCCTCCTGATAAGCCTCCACCCTATCAGCCATTTGAATTAAATTAAAGATAGGTGTAGGAGATACTGTAAGTGCCACTCGTCACCTTGCGCCTTAACTACATGTTGTAATTGTATGTAGTAGAAGTGCATATGTGAAGGTAAAGCATACAAAATAGGTAACAGGACACCATCTTTAAAAATCTGCGACATGTTCTGTATCCCTATATTCCCCGAGCACCATGTTCTAGTTTTGCTAGCTCTGTATAGCAAAAGGACATATTGTATTTAGAGAGTATTTTGGGACTTTAAATAAATTCCAGTGTGCACTCTTACCAAGCAAAAAGAAAAATGATTCTATATCATACAGTTTGTATAAAAATAACGTTTTATCACATAAAATATAAAAACACATATTGTTGTCTGTGAAATACATCACAGAGATAAGCACATTCAATTTTCTGAGAAGGTCAACGTGTTTTGCAGATCATCAGCTTCATCAGGACCAACAGAATTGGGTGTACTTAAAAAACTGCTTGTGGCAGTGGATATAGAGGCTTTGTACTCCAGTATCCAACATGAGTGGGGCATCCGGGTGAATGGGTCCTTCTTTATGGAGCAGGACAGGACCACCTGGCCACATAATCGCTTTGTTTTGGATTTACTTAGATTTATCTTGACTCTTAATCATTTTACTTTTATGGATCAAATGTACCTACAAAGACAAGGAGTCGCGATGGGCACTTGTTGTGCCCCGTCTTATGTGAATCTTTATTTGGGAGGCTGGGAGAGATGGATGTTCACTGATGAGCGAATTGATCGATGGTTAACTAAGGTACTCTATTGATTCCGCTACATTTATGACTTGCTTATTATTTAGATAGGATCTAAGAATAAATTATTATCCTTTTTGGATGCTCTAAATATTAACAAATTCAATCTGAAATTCACCCACAGCTTTAGCCCAAGTCAAATCTCCTTTCTTGATCTTACTATCATGATCAATGATAAGGGTGATCTAGTGACTGATCTGTACCATAAACCCAGCTCTGGCAATACAATTTTACATGCCTCCAGTCTACATCCGGCTCCTCTCATCCGCAGTATACCTTATGCGCAATATCTGCGGATGCGTAGAAACTGCTCGACAGATGATTTCTTCAACCAGGCTGATTTTCTAAAAAATAGATTATTAGCCAGAGGCTATTTTAGATCACTTCTATGGAAAGCTTTTAACAAACCAAGACTAAGATCCAGGCTTGATCTTTTATACAAATCTTCCCCTAAGCCTTCTGTCCATATGGTTAAATTTGTTACATGCTTTTCTGCTTATGAGTCATGCCTACGGGCATCTATCTCTCACCATTGGCATCTCTTGGTTGAAGACCATACACTTTCCAAATATGTATGCCCAACCCCCGAACTGGTGTTTAGACGAGCAACTTCTTTACAAGATCTTTTAACATCTAGTCATTATTCAATCACATCGGAAAGTTCCCCTAGATCCACCTGTGGAACCTACCAGAGTGGGAGATGTAGTCGTTGCCCTTGGGTCACTGAGGGTAGAGGCATCCGTTTACCCAATGGACAATGGCATCAATCCCGATGCTACGCCGATTGTTCTACCCAAGGTGTAATTTATTTAATGACATGTAAATGCCATGCATTTTATATTGGCAAGACCATCCGTGAATTTGCCAGAGAATTAGAGACCATGTCTATTCTTCTGGATCTGGTAGAATGATTACCTCAGTTGCTAGACACATTGGTCTACATCATAGGTTTAATAACAGCCTAGTTTAGTTTTTCGTACTTGAGGTGATTCCTCCCAACCCTAGAGGAGGTGATTGGGATAATATGATTTTGAGAGCAGAAACATTATGGATAGAGAGATTATCGGCTACTAATTATCCTGGAATTAATGAAATTAATACATATAAACCTTTCTTATAGATATAATGTCATTATGATGGGATGTGGACTGTCCTTGGGCATTTTTCACATACTCCTCTCAATGTGTTCTACTCTACTCTTTCCCTTGTTCTCTGCTTTCCATTGAAGACCGTCTCTGTTGTTGTTGTGGAATGCTATCCTGATTGTTGGTCGGTTGTAATCATTTCCGGGACCAGACTACCACTATGTGCCTTTTTGCTTTAATAGAAAAAAGATTTGTTGGTACTAGTTTACTATTTTTTTTCAATTTAAATCACTATCACTTTATGTCTCTAAATAGTCACTTATTGGTTCTGTTTACCGTATTCCCCCTATGTTGTCCTATGGTTTCCTTGGTCCATCCACTAGATGGTGCTGTTGGACGCCTGTTGAGGACAGGTGAACGGCATCCTAGAGAGAAACGTCTCTCTGTGTCTATTTGCCATTTTTGCGGTACTGCACATGCGCAGTCCGAGATTGTGTCCGGTGTTGTCATCGCCCAGGGCCAGTGCGCTGTGCTGTGACATCACTTGGATAGGAGCCAGGCCTATATAATTGGTGTCCTCTCCCATTATTTGGCTGTATGATAACACTCACAGCGGCGGTGTAACTGACTTGAAGCGTGGATTGAGGTAAAGACTTGTGGAGGCTTGGGCTATTTGCAATTTGCTGCAATGCCCTATCTTGTTGTGTCTATCCCTAACTTTTCATCTGTTACTAATCCTTAGGGACCTCTGGCTATGGTCAAGCCTGTTAAGCCTGATGTATTTCAATTGACCTCACCTGTATCTGATTGGATTTTCGGGCTAAATTATGAAATATCTTTTCTTATCTCAACCATCTTAGCAGGGTGAGTGTCCTTATTGACCATCTTGACTCCATGGTTTCGATGGTAGTATCAGCTGTGCATATATAAATTGAATACACAGTGTTTAGAGACTCCTTTTGTTGATCTATATTTTATACAGCCCTCCCTTACCAGCTTCAAGCTTCCGAGTCCCATCCTTGGAGATTCCCGCCCTCTCAGGCCCTACCGCCATCTACTTTACCTTGAGTGAGGCTTATCTTGCATGTCGATTATGCGATTTGCAAGCACACTGTGTCAGCAATTATTTGGTTTTGCTGTATTAGTTATACATAATTTTTTGCTTATCTTTGACAGTTTTGCATTCCTTGTACCGTGACCTGGCTTCCACACTCGCCCGGGAAATTGCCCTTCGGGGCCTGAGATGTCCTATTGGCTTGTGTTAGTCCTGCATTGGTAAGCTATGTATGTCCATTCATTTTGGGGACACATCCATAAAGTGGAATTGTATTATACATATTACAGATTCAGGTTGTTGGATTGTGGAGTGGTTCACCTCTGTGGCAGACAGAGTTGGGTTCCATATTGGTTCAAATCTTTGCAACCATTATTGTATATACTCTTTTTTACTGTTTTGAAGTTTGCTCATATATATGTTTGTTCTCTATAGAGATATCCACACGTATAAAAAAAAAAACTCTGAAGTATACTCCTGAAGAAGTGGTCTCACTGCTAAACATGTAGAGGCTGAACTGATAAAGGATGATTATCTGATCCCCCCTCACAGATGGATATATGTTTACTCTCTGAGTTATTTTTCAGAGATTCAAGATTATGTGTATTTTCTCCCTAAAGGGCTATTTTAATCATGTTGTGTCTTAAATAAATTTATATTTTTATATAATTACATATGTGAGCCCTTACTGTACCATGAAAGTCCATAGTTGCCTCAAATTTGCTGCCTTTTGTTTCTTCAATTGATAGAACGACGGTACATTACTACATCTTTATTTGTTCAGTAGTGATAATTCATTTTATTTAAAAAACAAGTAAATCACAGACAGTTAAAAACAAATCTACAATAAAGCACAAAGGAAGAAAAATTAGCAAAAGCTAATTCCAGCAAAAAAATCCAGCCTATTCATGTTGTTGGCACAAATCAGGTTATCACATTTATCTGAGTATAATCATACACAATTCAATACATTCCTCATGCAACAATGAATTAGTATCTAAAATCTTATCAATCCATCAACCAGTGGCAGCCCGTCCATAGGGGGTGCATGGGCGCCGCCCCCCCAGCAGTAAAAAAAAAAAGACACTATGGGAAGCACCACGTCAATGCAATCACAAGATTGCAGACGAGGCGCTTCATTTGCAGGATTTTTACCTGCTTTGTGGCACATTCCATTACGAAGAACAACTTCCGCCCGGGTGCTTTGTTGTTCTAGTTAAGAGGTTACTCTCTGTGCCAGAGGGAAACCGGAAACCGGAAGTGACGTCTGACGCTCTGTGGAACGCACGGCCTAAGCGGAGCTGGTAAGTAAGGCTCTAAGGCTGCAAAATAGGTGAACTGTGTCCACTCAGCTGTGTTAGGAAAGCGAATGACTATTCACTTTCCCAACACTGAACTGCCTCTCTGCCAATCAGGTACTCGGGTCTGTTACCCGTCACCTGATTGGCTGAAACCACAGGCACTGCTATTGGACGCCTATCACAAGGCGAGGACGGGGGATTAGGCAGGAGAGGAGATGCATGAAGGACCCCACACATCACCTGATACCCCACAGACACAGGGTAAGTGCTGGGCAGACGACAAGTGGGCGGGGGGCACACTGGCAGCATTTAGTAGGCACACTGGCAGCATTTGATGGGCACACTGGCAGTGTTTGATGGGCACACTGGCAGTGTTTGATGGGCGCACTGGCAGCATATGATGGGCAGTTGGGCACACTGGCAGCATATGATAACCACACTGGCAGTATTTGATGGGCACAGTGGCAGCGTTTGATGGGCACAGTGGCTGTGTTTGATGGCACAGTGGCAGCGTTTGATGGGCACAGTGGCTGTGTTTGATGGCACAGTGGCAGCGTTTGATGGGCACAGTGGCAGCGTTTGATGGGCACAGTGGTAGCGTTTGGCACAGTAGCTGCATTTGATGGCACAGTGGTTGCGTTTGATGGCTTAGTGGCTGCATTTGATGGCACAGTGGCAGCGTTTGGCACAGTGACTGTGTTTGATGGCACAGTGGCACCATTTGATGACACAGTGGCTGCGTTTGATGGCACAGTGGCTGCGTTTGATGGCATAGTGGCTGCATTTGATGGCACAGTGGCAGTGTTTGATAGGCACAGTGGCAGTGTTTGATAGGCACAGTGGCAGCGTTTGGCACAGTAGCTGCATTTGATGGGCACAGTGGCTGCATTTGATGGCACAGTGGCTGCATTTTATGGGTACAGTGGCTGCATTTGATGGCACAGTGGCTGCATTTTATGGGCACAGTGGCTGCATTTTATGGGCACAGTAGCTACGATGATGGGCACAGTGGCTGCATTTGATGAGCACAGTGGCTGCATTTGATGGGCACAGTGGCTGCATTTGATGGTACAGTGGCTGCATTTGATGGGCACAGTGGCTGCATTTGATGGCACAGTGGCTGCGTTTGATGGCACAGTGGCTGCGTTTGATGGGCACAGTAGCTACGATGATGGGCACAGTGGCTGCATTTGATGGGCACAGTGGCAGTGTTTGATGGGCACACTGGCAGTGTTTGATGGGCACACTGGCAGCATATGATGGGCAGTTGGGCACACTGGCAGCATATGATAGGCACACTGGCAGCATTTGATGGGCACAGTGGCAGCGTTTGATGGGCACAGTGGCTGTGTTTGATGGCACAGTGGCAGCGTTTGATGGGCACAGTGGCAGCGTTTTGCACAGTAGCTGCATTTGATGGCACAGTGGTTGCGTTTGATGGCTTAGTGGCTGCATTTGATGGCACAGTGGCAGTGTTTGGCACAGTGACTGCGTTTGATGGCACAGTGGCACCATTTGATGACACAGTGGCTGCGTTTGATGGCACAGTGGCTGCGTTTGATGGCATAGTGGCTGCATTTGATGGCACAGTGGCAGTGTTTGATAGGCACAGTGGCAGTGTTTGATAGGCACAGTGGCAGCGTTTGGAACAGTGGCTGCATTTGATGGGCACAGTGGCTGCATTTGATGGCACAGTGGCTGCATTTTATGGGTACAGTGGCTGCATTTGATGGCACAGTGGCTGCATTTTATGGGCACAGTGGCTGCATTTTATGGGCACAGTAGCTACGATGATGGGCACAGTGGCTGCATTTGATGAGCACAGTGGCTGCATTTGATGGGCACAGTGGCTGCATTTGATGGTACAGTGGCTGCATTTGATGGGCACAGTGGCTGCATTTGATGGCACAGTGGCTGCGTTTGATGGCACAGTGGCTGCGTTTGATGGGCACAGTAGCTACGATGATGGGCACAGTGGCTGCATTTGATGAGCACAGTGGCAGTGTTTGATGGGCACACTGGCAGTGTTTGATGGGCACACTGGCAGCATATGATGGGCAGTTGTGCACACTGGCAGCATATGATAGGCACACTGGCAGCATTTGATGGGCACAGTGGCAGCGTTTGATGGGCACAGTGGCTGTGTTTGATGGCACAGTGGCAGCGTTTGATGGGCACAGTGGCAGCGTTTGATGGGCACAGTGGCAGCGTTTGGCACAGTAGCTGCATTTGATGGCACAGTGGTTGCGTTTGATGGCTTAGTGGCTGCATTTGATGGCACAGTGGCAGTGTTTGGCACAGTGACTGCATTTGATGGCACAGTGGCACCATTTGATGACACAGTGGCTGCGTTTGATGGCACAGTGGCTGCATTTGATGGCATAGTGGCTGCATTTGATGGCACAGTGGCAGCATTTGATGGCACAGTGGCAGTGTTTGATAGGCACAGTGGCAGCGTTTGGAACAGTAGCTGCATTTGATGGGCACAGTGGCTGCATTTGATGGCACAGTGGCTGCATTTTATGGGTACAGTGGCTGCATTTGATGGCACAGTGGCTGCATTTTATGGGCACAGTGGCTGCATTTTATGGGCACAGTAGCTACGATGATGGGCACAGTGGCTGCATTTGATGGGCACAGTGGCTGCATTTGATGGGCACAGTGGCTGCATTTGATGGTACAGTGGCTGCATTTGATGGGCACAGTGGCTGCATTTGATGGCACAGTGGCTGCGTTTGACGGCACAGTGGCTGCGTTTGATGGGCACAGTAGCTACGATGATGGGCACAGTGGCTGCATTTGATGGGCACAGTGGCTGCATTTGATGGCACAGTGGCTGCGTTTGATGGCACAGTGGTTGCGTTTGATGGGCACAATGGCTGTGTTTGATGGCACAGTGGCTGCAATTGATGTTTTTTTTCAAAATGTTTTCAGTTTTGTTTGCGCCCCCCCAAAAATTTTGAGCACCAGCCACCACTGCCATCAACAAGACAATGTTAGTAAAGGATGGGTGTTATCAAAGTAAGACTCAGCTCTTTGGAAGTTAGCTAAACCCAAGCAGTGTATTCATAAATGTAAATTTTTTTTATTACAAGAACATTTAATATACTGAATTAAACAAACACAATAAACTAAAAAAAACTAGAGGTAACACAAAGGGTACATTTATTTATAAAGCAATGAATGTGAAATTTACTAAACATTCTCTGCCGATGTATCTTCTTGGTGCATGTGTTGAAATTACAGTGATTGATGTTTGGTAAATGTCACATTCAGTTCATATATCGGGGTGGGCGAGCGCGAAAATACCATCCCTTCTATAGAGGCACCATCCCGCAAATATATGCAAATGTGTTCCTAAAAAGGTATATAGAACTGAATGGGACTTTAATTGTGCCCCTAAGAAGTATAAATAGAGGAAAAACAATTAATGAAAAAATACATTATTTTATTCAGTATAAAAACAGTTAATAATACATTACAATTAATACGGTTGAAATGAATTCAGGCTGTGCAAATCCCCGATTTTAACAGAGTTATGGCCTATGCGTTTCGCAGACGAGGGCCTTTGAGAATGGCACAATGTGATCACGTGTAGATTCTACAAATAGAGCATCAATTAATATTGCATAGATTTATAAAGTTACATCAGTGAGGGCTAGAATATAAAATATATATAGACATTGATGCATACATTTATACAAAGGTATGTGTTTAATGAGAAATTGTTAACAATGTTTACTAAACAGATCTAGATGTTTTATAAAGTATTCAACAGACAAATATAGCTGCATTATCAGTCCACTAGGGGTGTGTATGGCGATGCTTCTTCCCCCCTCCCCCCCTTTTTACCTTTCCCTCTTTGCCTCTCTCCCTCCTTCCCCTCCCTGCACCCCCTTTTCCCCCTCCCCTCTCCCCTCCCCCTTTCGACTTCCCCTCCCCCCCTCTCCCTCCCCCACTCCTCACTGATGTAACTTTATAAATCTATGCAATATTAATTGATGTAAAAGCTGAATTTTAACTACTGGTCAGTCTGGGAAAATGACACAAAGTCAAAATAGCGGCGCTAAATGTTTGTGCACAAGGAGTATTAAATCCCCTAAAGTGACATGTGACTCACAATTTACAAATGAGAATATACTGCAAAAATATAATAAATGCTAAAGCACTAAATTGACAAATAGCGCTAAACACCCTGTGACAAGTGAAATGATATGATGTAGCTAGTGAAGCTACAAAAGAACAAAAAAAAAAAAACATTTCCAAAATATGAAAAATAAAGTCCATAAAATATTGAAGAGGATCTATAGTCGACGTGAAGATCTCTTAATTCATTCACCACACCAATGTGTCTGTGATTCCACTCCCCTAAAGAAACGCACTCACCGAATTCCAATGCCTACATTCTCATGTTAGGCTAAAGCGCATTTAAACCACATGGATAGGGTTTTAGAGCAAGCATCCGAACTCCAGCCATGTGTCTCATATAATCTCCACATGTGAATAAAAAAGTGTACCAATAGTGTAATACCGTAAACAAAGCTTTAATGAAAACACTAAACAGCCTTCAAGATTTAAACTCACATGGTACAAGATAAAAGACAGCAAAAGTGACTAAGGTAAGCCTTTCAAAGCCTCCAGAGCAGCGGATAAAACGGCCACGGTGGACCCAAGGTGTGCAGGCATAAGGTTGAATCTCACCCCTCCCTTGGTCCTGGATCTAAACCTGCTCGTCAACTTGCTGGTTTGCTATACTTGCTATTAATTGATGCTCTATTTGTAGAATCTACACGTGATCACATTGTGCCATTCTCAAAGGCCCTGATGAAGCGGCCTCATCCTCGAAAAGCATAGGCCATAACTCTGTTGAAATTGGGGATTTGCACACCCTGAATCTATTTCAACCGTATTAACTGTAATGTATTATTAACTGTTTTTATACTGAATAAAATAAAATAATGTATTTTTTCATTAATTGTTTTTCATCTATTTATACTTCTTAGAGGCACAATTAAAGTCCCATTCAGTTCTATATACCTTTTTAGGAACACATTTGCATGTCACATTCAGTTCATCTCTATTACATAGGGAGTGTTTTGTAGTTTAATTACATAAGATAGCTGGAAACAACATTTTAAGTCAGTGGCAGGAAGTTATAAGCCCACTGGGTTTGTGACACCATAAACATGCCTTTTTATGTACTTGCAGAAATGTACTTGGCCTAAAAAAAATCTAACACAGCCACCACATAGAAGGGTACATTTTTGTTCTTAAGTTCACATATATACACTACCTATACATTTATTACATATAACAAACAGCAACATGAGAGATAATGATATCAAAAGAATAGTGGCAAAACCAATTTAATTTTCTTGTTCATACATCACGCGACACAGAGGCTCTATTAATTACTTAGTGGGTTAGATAGTCACCATCAGGTGATTGGACACTGGCAAACCCTAATTACAAGGCGAGTTCCTCCCCTATATAACCCCTCCCATATGGAGAGTACCTCAGTTTTTTCGCCAGTGTCTAAAGTGGTTGGTCATAAAGATGTGCTAATAAGAAAGTTCTGTTTGATGGTCTCTGTGGGGGCCTAGGAGCTATACAACCATATCCATACCTTGGGCCAATAAATACAGCTAAGATGGATGGTACCCGGGCCTCGTGAGAGAAGAAACGAGGTTCTGCCTGTAATGTCCCTTTTTGAGGACGGGGCTCTGGGATCCAGCGCTTTGGTGCACAAATTTAAGTTGCACAAAAAGTTTTCCTGGCAGAGTCTTCTACAGGTCTAGGGAAGAGGATCCTGTGAGTAGGAACCCAGAACCCTGAAAGTTAGCACAACGCTACCCACCATGATGGGTGAAGGTTGGATCTGTCTGTTCTCAGCAGTTCCTGCAACGGGGATAAGGTAAGTGAAGACAATCCTTAAGTATATACATTATGGATTATCTTCTTTTGAGTAGTTTGCATGTCTTACCTGATTTCCACCACTAGAGGACATACCTGGTGTATACATACATGCCTTCCAGGATACACGCTCAGTGAAGCTGGTCTGAGAAACCGCTCACCTCCTCCGCTGCAGGCTCTGCCACATAAGCTGAAAGGGGGGATCCCATGCAGTCCGGGGGTCCTGCACAGTCCTCAGGGGTCTCTTTTCTCCCCCATCACCCCCGGCAGTTGCTCATACATGTGCACGCATGGGGGGGGGGGGGGGGGGGGGGGGCGCTTTTACGGCGGATTCAGAGGGGAAGGAGGGGTGTGGTTGCTAGCGCCGTGCACATGCGGCAAGGTGCACTAGTGTGAAGGCGCGAGGGCAGCTGTTTTTTAAGCCCAGGACGCCAGCGCCCTGTAAGCGGTGGGACACAGAGCTGTGGGTTCGGATCCAGGCATAGCTAAGAAATCTACCCAGCATCAGCGTCAGGTTGTGCAGACTAAGCTAATAATAATATTATAATACTAGGCACAACAGTGATTGCATTTATACTAGTACCTCTGCTTTTGTCAGCTTAGGACTATGTCTCCCCGTAAGAGGGCTTCAGGAGCAGGTAAAAGAACCAATAAGAAATCACCGCCTAGATCTAAGGGTTCTATCTCCCCCTGAAAGACTGGAGGCAGCCGCACAGGATAAGCCATTTCCCCTGTCAGGCTTGCAGCCTCTCCCAACATTGCAGCCCTGCATAGGTCTTTTAAAGAAGGTTGTTTGCATTTGCAGTGTGTGGTGTACAGGAGAAGTTAGCTGCTTAATCGCAGTATCCTCTCAAGAGGGCAGAAATTGGGGTAGTTCCCCTTTCCCTGCCCTAAATCCTCAATCAAGAGGATCAACAATCTGATGATGAAAAAATCACCATCAGGGGACAGGGAACAGGTGCAAACTGACGAGGCGGAGGTATCAGAGGCCTCACAGGCTCGGGAGTTGTAGCTGCAATCTTTTACTGAGATTCAGGCTACGTATAATTTACCCTCAGCCTAGACGGCCGAAATCTCTGTCTCCTACTTGGATTTTTTAATTCCCATAGGCTTCTTGTACCTTTCCAAGTCCATCCATTACTACAAAGAGGTGTAGAAACTCCCCAAGGTCCTTGCAGGTGCTTGCTTACAATCTAGCCAAAACACACAACTGCTGAGATGCCTACGGCTACATCACCCTGAAAGCATCCAATTTCGTCTGATCTCAGAGGCTAAGCAGGGTCAGGCCTGGTTTGTACCTGGATGGGAGACCACCTGGGAATACCAGGTGCTGTACACGGTTCTGTGCACATTGTTGCTAACACAAACAGCTAAACGCTTGAGTGCGGGGACGCACGTCAGCGGAGGATAAACTTCCTTTTCATCAGTCCACATATTTGCATAAGTTACCTGAGTATTGGAATGTACAAGATGCATGTGGCAGAACATGTAATACACATAGAGATACATGTTTTTTTTTTGTTTGTGGTGGACTTACATAGTCGCATGAGATGCTTGGTCGTTAAGTGCTTATTTGCGCAAAAATTCCTAAAATCGAATGAATGGCTAAAATCGAATAGATGCCTAAAAACGCATGAATGCCTGTTTGCATAAAGATACGGGATTGCACAAGAGTGCTTGACCTCACAACAGTCCTTGATTACCAAAGAATACTTGGTCACCCGGAGAGGCTTGTTTTACAGAAATGCCTAAAAATGCATAAAGATGCTGGATTGCATAAAGATGCTGGATCGTACAGGGGTGCTTGATCTCACAAGAGTCCTTGATTACTCCAGGATACTTGGTCATGCGGAGAAGCTAATTTTTCAGAAATGCTTAAATCGCATAAAGATGCTGATTGCATACAGATACTGGATCGCACAAGGGTGCTTGATCACACAAGAGTCCTTGGTCAAACAAGGGTACTTGTCCGCACAGTAGTGCTTATAATGCATAGAATGTTTGGTCACATTAAAATGCTGAATCTCATAAAAATGCATGATCGCCTGGTTGCATAACGAGGCATGTTAATTTAGCCTCCTTAATTATACAGGATTCCTTATGTTCACATAGGAATACGTGTCTGCCTGGATACATGGTGTGTAATCTTACACATTCAGAGACGCATGCTTGCTTGCAAGGTGCCCGTTCCATAGCACATGTGCTATAGGTAAGCGCACACTTTTTATGTTTTTAAACATATTGTGGAAAATTCATGCTTCCATGGACGCACGCTTCTTTTGAGGCATATGCCATTAACGCTTGCCACTTACACATATGGAGAATCGTTTGCATATGTGTTTTTCAGAACTTGTCTGTATTTCACAGGGAAACAGCACCTTTTCTGGATGGTAGGCTTGCCCTTGTGGTTTGGCACCATGCTCAAGTCTTTTATAAACTGCTAGGGCCCGCTTCTAGCAGGTCTAAAGGGCTCAGGGTATAGCGGTAATGGCATACCAATGCAGTCTGCTGTCGATAGATCAGTTGGTAGCATGGCTGAACCTAAGTGTGTCCAGCATGGTCTTTATAGCCCCTATGGAGGCTAGAGTATTTGGACACATAGCCCAAAAGCAGGGTATCTTTTTCCCGAGTCAAATGCCAAGACCATAAAGATCTGGCCCAAGTGGGCAAAGAAAGGGATAGACCTTCCATTTGCCTTTGTATGAGGTTGTTGGGCAAGATGGTAGCCTCTTTTAAGGCTCTTCCTTTCATCCAGTTTTCACTCAATGCAATTACTGAACAGCATACTGTCTGCTTGGAGCAAGAGGATCCAAGCCTTAGTTTTTCCCAGGCGCCTGACGTTAGAAGTACATAAGAGCCTCTGTTGGTGATTGCTAGCCAAAAATCTACAGGAAAATCCTTTATTCCAGTCACCAGGAAAGTGGTAACTATGGATACCAGCCTTATAGGCTGGGGTGCAATCCTAGAGGAACTTTTCGCTCCAAGGAAAGTGGTCCAAACCGAAAGGTTCCTGCCCGTCAATATTCTGGAGATTCAGTAAGTTTGACCCTCAGGGCCTGGACTTAGAGGTTTACAAAGCTGCCCTGTCCGGATACAATCCAACAATGCTACAGCAGTGACCTATATCAATCAAGCAGGCACCAGGAATCCGAATGCCTAGAGGGAGGTGAACCATTTTTTGTTTGGACAGAGAGGCATGTTCCTTGCCTATCTGCAGTCTTCATTCCAAGGGTGGAAATTTGGCAGGTGGATTATCTAAGCCACCAGCAGCTGTGTCCAGGACAATGGTCTCTACACCCCTCAATTTTTCAGGCTATATGCCGGAAATGGGGTACCCCGGGTGTAGATCTTCTAACCTCCAGGTTCAACATGAAACCGGACAACTTTTTTTGTCAAGAACAAAGGGTCCACTAGCATGCGGAACACAAGCATTTAAAATTCCTTGGGATCAGTTCTCTCTGACCTAGGTGTTTTTTCTCCGGTTCCTCTCCTTCCACGTCTTCTTCACAGGATCGGGGTGGGAAGTAACCGGTTATTCTGGTGGCTCCAGCCTGGCCCAAAAGGCCTTGATATACAGGAATCCTAAAGATGGTGGTGGGAAGACTGTGGATTCTTCCACTACGCCCAGACCTGCTCTCGCAGACTAGTATTCCATCCTTCTTACGAAATCTGAATTGGATGGTTTGACTGTTGATACCTACATCCTGAAAAGTCATGGGCTTTCCGGTCCAGTTCTCTCTACTCTGGTTAATGCTAGGGGGCCGGCCTCCAGGCTTGTCTATCACAGAGCCTGGAAGGTGTATGTTTCCTGGCGTGAATCCAGAGATTAGCATCCTCAAAGGTATGCCAGTGGCAGAAATCTCGCCTTTCTACAATTAGGGGTAGAAATTAAACTGGCCTTGAGCACATTAAGGGTCAGTTCTCAGCCTTATTAATATTTCTTTTTTTCTTTTTAGAGGCCACTCGCCTCTCATTCCTTAGTACGGGCTTTTTATCCAAGGGACATCACGTTTAATTCCGCCAGTTAAATCTCCCTTGTGCCTGTGGGATATTGAATGGTCTGTTTTTACAAAAACAGCCTTCTGAACCAATACACCATATTCCTTTGGTTCTTTTGACCAGAAGATTGAGTTTCTGGTTGTCTTATCCTATGCTAGAGGGGTATCAGAATTAACAGCTTTTGCTGCCTAAGGCGGTATCAGGTTTTCATCTGAGCCAAGATGTTGTCCTACCGTCGTATGGGTTTGCATTCTGCGGAAGAAAGGTTGTTACATTCTCTTGATGTAGTAAGAGCATTCAAGGTCTGTCTGAAAGCAATTACTCTGATACGAAAAGCCAATGCTTTGTTTGTGCTGCAAGAAGGTCCTAGAAAGGGCAAGGCAGCATCGAAATCCACTATCTCTAAGTAGATTCGGCAGATTATTGTTCAGGCTTATGGTTTCAAGATGAAAATTCCTTTTTTTCATTTGAGAGCGCAGGCCTCCTTGGCTCAGATCTGCAAGGCTGCAACTTGGTCTTCATCCATACATTCACCGAATTCTTTCGGGTGGATGTGAAAGGGACCCAAACTACTGCCTGCAGCACACTGTGCCTTCGGGAGCAGTGTGCTGCAGGCAGCAGTTTGGGTCCTCACGTCCAATGGTGGTCTGCTTTTTGATCTGTGTCTCCCTCCCCTCAATTTGGGCATTGCTATGGGAAATCCCACTAAGTAATTAATAGAGCCTCTGTGTCCCAGGATGTATGAACAAGAAAATAGGATTTCTTTAACACAGCTTACCCGTAAAATCCTTTTCTTGAGAGTACATTACGGGACACAGAGATTCCGCCCCTCTTCGGAATTTAAATATATATATATATATATATATATATATATATATATATATATATATATATATATATATATATATATATATATATATATATATACGTTGGGATACTTAATTATTGCTTTGCTACAAACCTGAGGTACTCTCCATATGGGAGGGGTTATATAGGGGAGGAACTCGCCTTGTAATTAGGGTTTGCCAGTGTCCAATCACCTGATGGTGACTATCTAACCCATTAAGTAATGAATAGAGCCTCTATGTCCCGTGATGTACTCTCAAGAAAAGGATTTTACAGGTAAGCTGTATTAAAAAAATCTTATTTTTGTTATTTTGAGTATTTAGAATTATGAAAGATGACTGCTGAGTAGTGCATCTTGTTTTTCATTTTTAAACACATATCACCATTATGTGTACAACTTTTTATATTTACTTCTAGCTAACAGACAGTGCCTCATTTCAATCTGATACAATACCCAGTTAACTGACTAATTATGTGTGTGTAGGCTGAAGTGTAGATTATGATTGGTTTCACTGTGGATTGCATTTGGAGAGAGCATCCCCAGAATCCCTGTAGTTATTATTACTCTTTTGCTTAGGTGAAATACTATGTAGAAACACACAGTACAAATATGAGTTACTGTTGTCCATTGTAGGTCAATCAAGAGAATCAACAATTAGCAATCTTTTTTTTTCACCTGAATATTTGCAAGCAGATCTCAGATGCAGTTAATGAACTAGATGATTTTTTTATAGACTCTGAGTGCATATATTTAGGTAAATCAAAATACTAAAACTGACTATATATATCATACAATATTTGTATTCTATATAGTGTAAAATTGCTTACATAGATATACTAAATGTCTATGTCAAAGACCATGATACAACGATGAGATTCCAGGCACAAAATTCCATATTTATTCACAAACACTCAGCTAATGATAAAAGAACCTCAGCCGTGTAGTTTCCAGAATTAAAAAAGAAAATCTTCACACAGCATGCATCAGCTCAGGCCTCTGCAGTGCACCCCTCCTGTCATTTACACAGATCAGGAAGACCCCCTGTGGGGAAGACAGGAAATGTTTCAAATGTTTAAATATGGGTCTCCAAGCTTTCAAAATGAAGGGCCAGTTTACTGTACTTCAGATTTTGGAGGCTGAAATATGGCCAGTGGGAGTAGAAAATGTCACAGCATCAATGGGAGTAAAGAGTGCCATCAACGTCAGTGGGAATAAAAATATTACATAGCACCTGTGGTAAGTTGGTGTCAGAAGGAGTAATTGTTTCCCCACTGATTATGTCAGAGGGAGGAATAGTGCCTTTGTACAGTATAAGTAGGAGGCATAGTTCCCCAAAGATGAAGGCAAGAAAAGGACCATAGTTTGGAGACCATTTGTTTAAATCACACTCATCCCTCTGCTAGGTAACAAACCATGATAGCAAATGCTTCTCCAAAACACTGCGATGGCCTCAACAACACTTCACAAAGCTCAATACAGAATCATTTATAAATCTCTGTGACAGCCCCTCCCCCTCCAAAAGAAATTAACCCAGAAGTAACTTGCTCAGGTTGCTTCACTAGTTAATTTACAAGTATATTAAAGCCAATCACAAAAGCAACTACAATACACTATAAGTTACCTACGTCTTTTCCCAGATCATCTGCTGGTAAACATGCCCTTGCCTCCAGCCAGCCCCTATTTCTCCTGATTACCATAGTCCAATTGTACCTTTTCAATCACTTTTTAGTCCCACCAGTAAGTTCATTTATAATTTCCAGGGGATCTCTCAATGGTCTCAGGTCTTACAACGTGGGTGTCCACAATTAGCAGAAAGGCCCCACGGTCACTGAAACTTACCACCTACCTCCCACAAATTCTTACATATTACAGGTTTTCTCAGTTCATAGTGGCCAGTGGCAAGAGTTTGAAGTTCATAAACTTTAGCTGTCCTTTGTGCCGAATAAGGCTTAGGTTAATGCCCACATGGTGAGGTAGGAAGCTGTTGAGGTTCTGTGTACTGGCCAAATGCTGCTCCTAACTTGGCTTTGGTTGAATAATGAGTGGACACATTCCCTAATACTCAAAAGAAGTGCATGCTGAGCTAGACTCTACCAGAGACCTTGGCAGTGTGAGCAAAAATCTGTCTTATCCACACAAGGCTTTTACGTGCTGGATAGGGATGACTTCTAGAGTGACAATAAAATTGTATATGTCTAATCTTGCCACAAGTATAGCATTATTTCTTAGGTACGTCTTTGATGTTTTTCCCTGCATATCAGGACCATGCTCACTTTTGCAGTGAATGCAATGAACAAGGGTTTTTCTCCAAACATGCCTCTGCTGTGAATACTATATATAACAGATTTTATCTCAGTTAACTAAGATGGATAACTTACAGTTAGGTCCATTTATATTTGGACACAGGCACAATTTTAGATTTGTTCAGGTATTTATCAAAGCATATTTAAGCTATAGTTATATAATGGATATGGTCTGAAAGTGCACACTCTCAGGTTTAATTTGAGGGTATGTACATCCAAATCGGAGGAAGGGGTTTAGGAATTACAGCTCTTAAGAATAGCCACTCCCCTTTTTCAAGGGATCAAAAGTAACTGGACAATTAATTCAAAAGCTGTTTCATGGCCAGGTGTGGGCTACTCCTTCATTATTTCTTCATCAATTAAGCATGTAAAAGGTCTGGAGTTGATTCTAAGTGTGGTATTTGCATTTGGAATCTATTGCTGTGAACCCACATCATGCATTCAAAGGAGCTGTCCATGCAAGTGAAACAGGCCATTGTAAGGTTTAAAGAGTGAAACAAATCCATCAGAGAGATAGCAGCAACATTAGGAGTGGCCACATCAACAGTTTGGTACATTTTGGGGAAAGAAGAACACACTGGTGAGCTCAGCAACATAAAAAGGCCTGGCTATCCACGGAAGACAACAGTGGTGGATGATTTGCAGGATCCTCTATATGGTACAGAAAAACCCATTCACAAGATCCAGACAAGTGAAGGACACTCTCCAGGAGGTGGGAGTATCATTGTCAAAATCTACAATCAAGAGAAGACTTCATGAGAGCAAATACAGAGGGTTCACCACAAGGTGCAAACCATTCATAAGCCTGAAGAATAGAAAAGCCATATTAGACTTTGCTAAAAAAAAATCTAAAAAAGCCAGACCAGTTCTGGAAAAGCATTCTTTGGACAGATGAAACTAAGATTAATCTGTATCAGAATGAGGGAAAGTGTGGAGAAGGCTAGGAACAGCCCATGATCCAAAGCAAACAATATCATTTCTAAAACATGGTGAAGGCAGTGTGATGGCATGGGCATGCATGGCTTCCAGTGGCACTCATTGGTGTTTATTGATGATATGACAGAAGACAGAAGCCGCCAGATTATTTCTGAATTATTTAGAGATATAATGTCAGCTGAGATTCAGCCGAATGCAGCAAAGTTGATTGGACGGCGCTAAACAATACAGATGGACAATGATCCAAAACACACTGCAAAAGCAACCCAGGAGCTTTTGAAGGAAAAGAAGTGGAATATTCTGCAATGGCCGAGTAATCACCTGATCTCAACCCAATTGAGCATGCATATCACTTGCTGAAGGCAAAACTAAAGGCAGACCCACAAACACATAATAACTGAAGACAGCTGCAGTTAGAGCCTTGCAAAGCATCAGAAAGGAGGAAATCCAGTCTTTGGTAATGTCCACAGGTTCTAGACGTCAGGCAGTCATTGCCCGTAAAGGATCCTCAACAAAATATTAAAAATTAACATTTTATTTATGATTATATTCATTTGTCCAATTACATTTGAGCCCCTGAAAATGGGGGGGGGGGGGCTGTGTATAAAAATGGTTGCAGTTCCTAAAATTTGTACTTGATGTTTGTGTTCAACCCCTTGAATTAAAGCTGAAAGTCTGCACTTCAAATTCATTTGGATTGTTTAATTTTAATTTTATTCTGGTGGCATACAGAGCCAAAAATATTAAAATTGTGCCTGTGTCCAAATATATATGGACCTAACTGTATGTTAACATCTTATTTTGTTTAATAATGGAATGAACATTTAATTATTGTAAGATGTATTTCTCAGAAAAGATTTTATTAGAAGTGTTTTTTTTATCCCCAACCCAAATTGCTCATTTTCCTTTATCAGTAGATGCCTATTCATGGTTATCATCAGCCTTAAGCCAGTGTTATATAAAGGAGATGACCTGTGTGGAAATCTTTGTAAACTGATTTTTATATTGGTTTTATTAAAACAGCCACAAAAATATCACTGATGATGTATTAGGCTGACATCATGTAGTTTCTGTATTTATGGTATAATGCCACTTAAATTATTTTGGTTTATTGCTGCGTGGTCAGGTCATGTGTGAATTCTTCATCTGCAGAGGACTGGCCCAGTGCTGTTGTCCTATAAGAGTTATCTGTCAGGACATCCTGCTCCCCTCAAAAAGGTCCCATCTTCTGGGATTCCAGTTGCTATGGACTTTTTTGGTCCTATGGACATTATTCATCTCAGTTATGGGCCACATTATGTTTTGTATGCTCCTTTTTCATATGTGAAAACACTAGGGACAGTGTTATGTTACAGCAGCACAGTCAATTTTATCTCAGCCAAATTATCTGAAACAACTGTTCATGTACAGTAAGTGGAGACAGAAGAGACGTACCTGTAAGTTTCAAACTTATCAGCAAAAGCAACTTTTTCAAGTAAGAAGTGTTTTGTGTAGAGATGTGCATGACAAAAAATTAATTCATTCATTTTGCATTAATTTGTTAAGTCAATTATTTTGTTTCCTTGTATTAGTTATGTTAGAATACTTTGTTTTTTTAATTTGTTTCATATATCTGGATTCGTTTTGTATTTTGTTGTTTTTGTATTTTTATTGTTCTGAATCAAATTCAGGAAGATTTGGATTCATTAATTATGTCATTATGTTATTGCAGATACAAACATTAAGGCTCGGTTCACACTGCTGGAACCTCAAAGTCGTGCGACTTCCAGTGCAACTTTGCATTGCAATTTGTGATTCCAAAACGACTTTCATGCGACTTTAGCTTTGGCCATTCATAATAGTACAGAGTTTGACACATATTATTGAACATACAACATACAAAACCCTCTGAAGATGAATGAAACTAATTAATACAAATTCATTTGTTGTTTTTACAATAATTTATTTCAGATTCATGAAAATTCCTTACTATTGTGATTCGGAGATTCTCATACAGTCACATCTCGGGATAATGAAAATTGTATCCGAATTTCAGTTTGTAATGAAATGGTTTGCACATGTCTAGTTTTGTGTCTTTTACTATTAGATGTGCCTTGAACCAGCATACGAGTAACCTTGATGTATCAGAAGAATTTCAATATGGGGAGCTAAGCTATTCAACCCTCTGGGTTGAACAGCCTTGTGCTGCTGCATAATATTTGTATCAGGTTAACCCTTGTGGTTAAGCACATTTGGCACACACTTTTTAACCATCAAGGTTGGGACACATTATAATCAATAGTGGGCCGACTGAGTGGAAGCAGGTGACTGTGCAGGTAATGATAGCCCTACTCTGTGGGTGGACAGATGTGCTTTATGTCTCTCACCTTGAAGGCTTGGTATCCATGTTGGAACCTGCTGTGGGGCCATTTTCTACATCCCCGTCTTAAAATGCTAAGGGAAGTTGAAAATCAGAAAGGAGTCTCAGAGTGTCTATTGGTGCAAGACATGAGGAGGTTAAGTGCTTGGAAACCAAAATGTGAAGAATTATATGTGGTTTCTACCTGCCCTCCAGGGGGCAAACTTCTACCCCCCCCACTTCCCTCCACAATCAGACAGAAAAAGTTCCAACTGGTGACATATTAGTGAATTGAGCCTGTAGGGCCAATTACACCATGGTGCTGCAGGCATGCATGTTATGTGTGGTGGTGTGCTACACTGTCAATGCACCTGTGTTACACAACACCACAATGCATGGATTATGGACTGCCATGCTTTGCATTGTGAAAAAGTGCAGCCTGCACTTGTTTTTTTATTTATTGTGGTGCAATGGGCAGACCATTCAAAGGAATGAGCTGCCTTAAAAAAAAGCACATTAACACACATGCATTAAATGCACCACAAGTGACCAGGCTAGTTGGAATGGACACTTAGGGATATAAGCTGCATAAGGTAGAGTATGAAAAAATAATGGCAGTCCTATTGGAGACTCATGAGAGCAAGGCCATTTTGTAATTATAAAGCAGTGACTTCCTGTGATGTGAGCCTCCTGTGATGTGATTTAATCACATCATAATCAAATATAATATATAAATAGGGCACATGGAGTTTTTTTGTTCAGCTCCATTCCAGCTTTATATGGGTGAAAATCATTACTTTTCCTGTAAAAAAAAAAAGATAAAGGGACTGTGATTGGGAAAAAAGAGGGATGTTTTACTCAATTGTAAAAACTTAAAATTATTAAGTATTAAATACTTACCGTAATTTTCCTTTCCTGATGCCAAACCATGGCAGCATACTAGTGATAGAGCTCCGCCTTTTGACCACTCCCTCAGGACCAGTGAATAGCAATAAATAAAGGCATAGTTAGCCGCCACCCCATTCTTTGTAACAAGCTGCATACCGAAACGTACTGTACAATGGTGGATCCGTATGGTACCATGGTTTGGCGTCAGGAAAGGAAAATTACAGTAAGTATTTGATACAATTTTCCATTTTCCTGACGCCAACATGGCAGCATACTAGTGATAAATAACTAGCTGACAAGGTGGGTACTACTTAAACAATTTTAGTTTTATTTACAATGTAAGAGAAGATTGGATTGTTGTTCTCCCGAAAATCTACAGATGATAAGGCACCCGGATCTACCCTATAATGCCTTAGAAAGGTATTTTGAGAGGACCATGAAGCTTCTCTGCAGATGGTCTCCATCAACACTTTTGAAAGGGCCGCCCACAAGGATGCTACTGCCCTGGTAGAGTGTGCAGTCACCATTGAAGAGAGTTCACACCCTCTTGCCCTGTACGCTCTGTGAATAAGCTTGATGTTCCAGCTCGCCAAGGTTCTTGAGGTAGCCTCCTTTCCTTTGTGTTTTCCCACTGGGATTATGAAGAGCTTATCCGAGCAAATGAAGGGAGCAGTGGCCAACAGGTACAGTCAGGTCCATAAATATTGGGACATCGACACAATTCTAATCTTTTTGGCTCTATACACCACCACAATGGACTTGAAATGAAACGAACAAGATGTGCTTTAACTGAAGACTTTCAGCTTTAATTTGAGGGTATTTACATCCAAATCAGGGGAACGATGTAGGAATTACAACAGTTTGTATATGTGCCTCCCACTTTTTAAGGGACCAAAAGTAATGAGACAATTGGCTGCTCAGCTGTTCCATAGCCAGGTGTGTGTTATTCCCTCATTATCCCATTTACAAAGAGCAGATAAAAGGTCCAGAGTTCATTTCAAGTGTGCTATTTGCATTTGGAATCTGTTGCTGTCAACTCTCAATGGCGTGGGCATGTATGGCTGTCAATGGAACTGGTTCTCTCGTATTTATTGATGATGTGACTGATGAAAAAAGCAGCAGGATGAATTCTGAAGTGTTTCGGGCAATATTATCTGCTCACATTCAGCAAAATGCTTCAGAACTCATTGGACGGCGCTTCACAGTGCAGATGGACAATGACCCAAAGCATACTGCAAAAGCAACAAAAGAGTTTTTCAAGGGAAAGAAGTGGAATGTTATGCAATGGCCAAGTCAATCACCTGACCTGAATTGAGCATGATTGAGCATGCATTTCACTTGCTGAAGACAAAACTGAAGGGAAAATGCCCCAAGAACAAACAGGAACTGAAGACAGTTGCAGTAGAGGCCTGGCAGAGCATCACCAGGGATGAAACCCAGTGTCTGGTGATGTCTATGCGTTCCAGACTTCAGGCTGTAATTGACTGCAAAGGATTTGCAACCAAGTATTAAAAAGTGAAAGTTTGATGGATGTTTGTTAATCTGTCCCATTACTTTTGGTCCCTTAAAAAGTGGAAGGCACATATACAAACTGTTGTAATTCCTACACTGTTCGCCTGATTTGGATGTAAATACCATCAAATTAAAGCTGAAATTCTGCAATTAAAGCACAACTTGTTTGTTTCATTTCAAATCTATTGTGGTGGTGTATAGATCCAAAAAGATTAGAATTGCGTCAATGTCCCAATATTTATGGACCTGACTGTATTTCCTTAAAGTTATTGAAACATTCAGCTCATGTAGTCTGCCCGAATCTTCTCCCGGGAAGTTTGGTAAAGCCCAGACGCCTGTTTGAGGAAATGTAGGGGCTACATTTGGCACAAAGTGGTCTACTGGACGAAGTTCCACTCGACCTGGGAAAAAGGTAATATGCCTATCTGATGTTTCCAGGGCTTGAAGTGCAGACACTCTCCTACCTGAAGTGATGGTCGTCAGAAAAACAGCTTTTTATGTAATGTCCCACAATGAAAACTGCTCAGCAGCACAGACAGATCCCATTGGGGAAAGACTCTTTTCCTAGGTGGTCTGATTTTAATGACCGCCTTTAGGAACTGCACTACTAAAGGGTCTTCAGCCAATTTCATTTTTGTCACTGCTGAGATGACCGACACTTGCATTTTGAGTGAACTCAGGCTAAGGCCCATGTCCAATCCTGACTGAAGAGCTGAAAGTGAAGGTGTAGTAGGATCCAGTTCCCGTCCCACCAGGAAATTTGAAAACTCGTCCCAGACCTTGGCATATACTTGATTTGTGGAAGGTTTTATTAATAGAGTAGAGACTACCCTAGAAGAGCATCCTAGGCTCTCCAGCTTTCTTCTCTCAAGTCATGCTTGCAGCTCCAGTGTGCAGGCACGGATGCACGGATGCAGGAAGTCCCCTTGAATCAGAAGGAGTGGGAACACCAGGAGGGGTACTGGTTGTTGTATGTTGAGATGGACTGCCAGCGGAAACCAGGGTCTCCGCAGCCAAAATGGAAGAACCGCCATGACCATCATGTTCTCCTTCAGCAGCCTCAAGAGAAATCTTATTATCAGAGAAACCGGGGGAGAGGCATAGGCTAGGGCACAGTTCCAAGGTGCAACTAGAGCATCCGTTCCCTCCGCCTGAAGATGCAGGATAGAAATCTCGTGAGTTTGCAGTTGCTGGGGGAAGCAAAGAGATCCATTTGGGGTTTGCCCCACATGTGAACCAGTAGGGTAAAGTCTCGGGGGTGTAGATCCTACTCGTTGTGATCCAGAAATGTGTGAGAGAGATGGTCTGCCTGAAGATTCAGCTTCCCAGGGAGATAGACTGCTCATAGAGCCTGAACCTGATTCTCTGCCCAGGACATTATGGGATCTACCTCCTTCACCAAGACGCTCCTGTGGGTTCCTCCCTGGTGTTGTATATAAGCAACCGCCACCCTGTTGTCCATCTGCATTGTGATCAGTTTGCCCTGGATCTTCTGCTGTAAGGTCCTGAGAGCCAAGAATGCTGCTCAAACTTCTAGTACTTTCGAGACTATGCCTTTGACTGAGAATCTCCACTTGCCCTGAACAGACTGTCCTTCGCAGTGTGCCCCCCAGCTGACCTCGCTGGCATCTGTTGTAACATTGATCCAGTCTAATGGACCTAAAGGGCGTGAGTTCTTCAGGGTCAGCCACCACTGTAGGCTCCTCCTCATGCTGAAAGATACTGTTATCAGTTGTGTTTCCTCCACTGTGCAAGGAACCCTTGCTGGAACAGCCACATGTGCCAATATGCTATAGGGAGCATTTGGAATGCACGAAGACATGGTGCCCAACAGGCTGAAACACTGGAATGCTGACAGGTGGGTGGATGTTGCCACTCTCAGGACCCTGTTCCTGACTGTAAATGTCTTTGCTGGTGGGATTGAGACTGAGGCTTTGGTCATATTGAAGAGTGCCCCCAGGTATACCAATTGCAGAGTTGGGGCAAGCTTGCTCTTCATGGTGTTGATCATCCAACCAAACTTCTGTAAGGTGTCTATAAGGATCTCCTGTGTGTCAGGAGTTCTTTCCGGTCCCTGGCCAATAGAAGGACATTGTCTAAATCATGATAGACCCGCATACCCTGCACTCTGAGCGGGGCTAATACTGCAATGAGAACCTTTGTAAATGCTCTGGGGACGTGCATAGGCTGAAGGTGTGTGTGACCAATGGCAGGTGTGTGTGACCAATGGCAAACCTGAGATACCTCTGAAAAGAGAGCAGGATTGGGACATGCAGATTTGTAGCATTCTGTAGATCAAAGGAAAGTATCCAGTCGCTGGTTGTACCACCTGGATGATTGTGTGGATGGATTCCATCTTGAATCTTTTCAGAAGGATAAACCGGTTTAGCCTTTGTAGATCTATGACTGGATGCCAGCCTCCATCCTTTTTACGGACCATGAACAGGGTAGAGTTAAACCTGATATATCTTTCTGAAGACGGAACCTGTATCACAGCTTGCTGTACTTGCAAGGTTTGTACATATTGTAGCAGTACTGCTGCCTTCTGTGGAGCCTCCAGGATCTTGGTGGGGGAGAAATGATCCGGAGGAGGGGGCTGTGAAACTGCCAGAAATGGCCCCGGATGACTGTTGCCTTCACCCATAGATCTGTGCAATTCTCCGTCCAGACAAATCCACAAAACGTGCCGACCTGGATCCTACTGCAAATGTCTGGGGTTGCACACCGTCAAAAGGGTTTGGTAGGCTATTTCAAGGCTTTTTGCCTGTTTACCCTGAGGAAGATAGATTGGGTATCCTTCCATCCACCACCTGACCCTCTGGTTTGTCTGTTGGATCTCTGCTCCCTGGACCTGGAGGAATGAGATTGGTTAGGAAAATATCTTGCTCGCCTCTGCTTCCTGTCCCGTGGAAGTATGCCGGACTTGCCCCCCAATATTGTTGAGACGGCCATTTCCATCTTACTGCCGAATAAGGCCTTGCCATCAAAAGGGATCTTGCACCAATTCTGTTTTGATGATGCATCAGCAGCCCAAGGTTTTAACCATAGGGCCCATGTAGTTGTGACGAAGTGTAGCATAGCCCTGGCTGAACACTTGATCGTGTCTATAGCCGCTTCACCATTGAAATCAGATGACACCTTGAGTTCTTCTAGAGACTGAATAATATCAGCTCTTGGAACCCCCTCTTTTATTGCTGACTCAACATTTTGAATCCAAATCTTCAAGGCGCTGGCTACTGAGGTGAGAGCTACAGCTGGATGACGGGCTGCCCCAGCCGCTTGATAGATTCTCTTCAAACTAGATCTATCCTCCTGTCCATTGCATCTTTAAAAGAGTTTGAATCCTTCATTGGGAGGGTAACGTTCTTGGCCAGCCTAATGACTGCTTAATATGCCCTTAATTTCCTCCATGAAAGGAAAGAAGGATTGGCGCTTTTGGAAGAAAGGAAAATAGGATTTCGCCTTCTTGGAGGCTTCCTCTTCCTCCCATGCAATGGCCTGCTTGATTGCCTGGATATATGGATCCACCAGGGAGAAGCTAAATCCGAGCTGTTCCGGATCACTCTCCGAAGAGGAGAAACTGCTGTCTTCCACCTATTGTGCAGACTTTGCAGAGACAGCGCTGAAATGAGAAGCGCTACCCGCTGAGGTTCCTGGTTGGTCCTCTTTTATAGTTTTCTGGCTGGGGCCACTAATGGGCTGTCTGGCTGCAATAATGGACGTGACCTCAGAGATGGAGTCTTGCACCACCTTCTTCAGTAAGGTTGACACTTGTGCAGTCTCCTGTCCACAACGAACACTTCCAGGCAGCCCCTGCACACTAGCTTGTTGGGCATTGGGGCTGCTCCACAGGCCCAGCAGGTCTTTTTATCAAGGTGCTGGTATTGCTAAGGAGAAGAGGAAGCGTGCCACCATTTTTTTACTTCCTTTTGGAATAGGAGCAGTGCCTGTGGCTGCGCTCTTCTGAGGAGTCTCTTTCTTTTCCGGCACTAGATCTTTGAAAGTGTGAGTGTGTGGGGCTGAAACTAATCAAAGCAAACTGCAATAAGAATGCACTCTTTTTTTTTTCTTTTGCAACATCCTGCAAACATACCCAATACGGTGGTCCCCTACCTTAGGGGTTGAGGGTCTTGTATAATGGTGACTGACTCATGTCTGGAGGGTAAGTGGGGTGGCCAGCTGAAAAAGGGAAAGCTAAGAAGAGAAGGACAGCATTTAGAGAACACACAAAAAAAAATACTTGAGATGAAAGAAAATAAACAATGTGTTTTTTTGTAGTACCTGTGAAGAAACAGCAGCCCTACTCAAATGACATTTTTCTGTAGGGAACAATCCACAGGAGAGAAGTCTGCCTGACAGATGGGGGTTAGTTGTCTGCCTGCCATTCTAAGCAGACTAAGCCTGCTAGATCTGGGGAAGGCAAATTACCTCCCCCCAGACCCATACGCCCACTTGCTGGCAAAATACCACATTTTTGCCCACACTTAAGATGGCAGACGGAGCCTACACCGGCCATTGAGCATGCTCGACCTGGTGCAGCTTGATGATGTCATCACAGGGCCCCCTAGTAAAAAAAGGAGCACAGGACGACCACCCTGGCCCTATAGGGTGGATGAAGCAGTCAAACAAAACATGCTCCATCCCCCAGGATGGTACAAATGCTAAGCCACCGCCAGGGACCTGAGAGGGAAAGAAAAAAGAAAAGAAAGTAAAGATAAATGGTAAGACAAACGGGGAACAAAAGAAAAAAAAGGAACAGCATACCTTATATAGCACAAGTGGCCAAAACAAACGAAATAAAGCAATAGCTGCCCCCCCCCACACCTCTGCCCACAGCCACTAGTAAATGGTAAGATTTCAGATTTCATTCCTAGTGAGGAAACACTGCAGGCCCCATCAAGACCCACAGAAGGGGCTCCCTAGGCTATAGCGCATTTAGCAGCCCGATCGCTGGGACTTTGTACTGGGAGAGGCCCAACCCAGCCAGATGCTGCACGGAGGCAAAGGTGGGAAGATAACACTGCTTACTTCATATCTGGTGCGTTGAGGTATGAGGAAAAAAATAAGAATGGGGTGGTGGCTAACTATGCCTTTATTTATGCTATTCACTGGTCTTGAGGGAGTGGTCAAGAGGTGGAGCTCTATTACTAGTATGCTGCCATGTTGGCGTCAGGAAAGGGTAAGTTTATGTGCAATTTCTCACCCAGCTTCCAATAAACTCTCAGGACTACCCATAGAATTATATGAAGCATCTAAATTATTCATTGCTCATTACAAGCCAAAATGATTTATGCAAAGCAGACTCTGCTTTTCAAGCATGTCCTTGCGTCCACTTGCTCAGCTTTTAAATAAAACTTAAGGAAAACACCTGTGCCGCCTTCCGTCCTTTGCATGGTTATGTCATTGGGTAGCTCAAATCTCACTTAGAAGACAATTCTGCACTGGGCTACAGAGCTCAACATTCTTTGTGATCTCATCAGCAGGACAATGGCATCACCCCCTGCACTACTGAAGTCTCAGAAAGGGTGGACATTTTAAAAAAATGGACCATGGAGTATAAGGTTCCCTTAAAAGTAGAAGTGAAAACATTTTTTGTTTAAATAAAGTAAACCTTACGTAAGAAAAACATGGACGCTACCACTCCTGACTTTTCATCCTGCAAGTACTTGTTGCCTAAATATCATGCTTACCCTCTATTTGTAATACTTTTATTTCCTCACTCAGATCAAGTATACCAATATGGACCCTAAATTTACTGATCCCCATACTTGTTCTGGGTCAGTGACACATAAAGTATTGAAACCAGCAGGACACAGGTGAACAATGCAGTCAGGCAATTCGTTTTTTTTCAGAATGAAGTCAGCAGACAACCCTTCATATTGTTAACATCTTGCATCCTTTGGGAACTGCGCACTGAAATTTAGACAGAATGTACAGGGCCAATGAGAGTGGCTCTGTACCATGTTATCACTGTGATTAATCATAACATCACATAATCTAAACAAAGGCTGTCATTAGCAGCCATGTCTCACTTATTGGCTGGGGATCAGGAAGCCCTTCTTTCTTTTATACCCTGATCAATGTGAGAGGAAAGACCACCAGCCAGCACAAGTTCAATTCAGTAACAGTGCCAACAGTAATAAACAATAAATTGACCCCTTTACTGTCATTCAACCCTCTTATGTCAGCCCCATCCTGTCTCCGATCTGACATGTGTATTTCACCTTGCACATCTGTACATTAATCTCTTTTACTTCTTGATCTCTCTGTGTATGAACTATACATTTATTGTACCTAGGGCATTACCAAGTTCCAAATTTTCACCCCCTCAATACTGGTGTGACTCTTCATTTCCAAAATAATTATGGCAAAATGAACAGAATATTGAATATCAAATACTTAACACAATTTTCCTTTCCTGACGAGCTCCATCTCAGCCTACCACTGGGTATGCTCTGCCCATACTGCCACCTGCAGAGCCTAACTCATAAATTTGACTCCCTCCATTACTCCAGCCATGATATTGCACTGCCTCCCCATTAAGAGTGATTTACACTTCATATGCCACCCCAGAGACCAGCAGAGGGGCTCCCTGGTAGACGATGCATTTAGCATGTGAACAAAGGGACCACATCCCAGCGGAGCAGGATGGACAGCCTGAATACAAGCTAGGTAGGGGACATATGCCAATTTCCTGGACCATGTCCCTTCTCAGGGTAAGTGGAAATGACTCCTTTTTAATGAATGTGACAGCCTGTTAGGTAGTGTCATCTTTATCCTTGGCTGCTTGAACCAGCAAGATTCATACATTAATTTGTATTTGTATCTTCTGTTTGGAAGAGTCTGAAGAGAATTGTTATCCTGGGAAGGCTTGGAGACTGCTCATTGCCAGAATAGCTAGCCCCTTCACAGGGTGAGTGGAAACACTCCTTTAGAGTGTATTGGCCACAGGTTTAATGAATATGACAACATGTTAGGAGTCGTCATCTTTATCCTTGGCTGCTTGAACAAGGCAGCATTCTTGCAGTCATAGTATCTTCTCTCTGTTAGAGTCTAAAGAGGATTGTTTACCTGGGAAGGCTTGGAGACTGCTTATTACCAGAATACCTTTAGAGTGTATTGCCCACATACAGGGCTTGCCTGCCAAGGCATGAATGTCACAGGCCCAATTTAGGCAGTGCAGGATGCCTGCCAATCCTGAGGGACTAAATGGTAAGAACCCATAGTTTGCTTCCCATACACCTGAACCTTTTTTCCCTGATTGGCTACTAGGATGAGGTGACACTCATGGCATTGCAGCAAACCGGCAGTAAGAAATACAATGAGGCAACAGGACACAGTTTTACTGCTTGCTGCACAAGGACTTGCCTCTGTAAAAATCAATCCTTGCAGACTTAAAAAAAAAGCAGTACAAAACAAATTTAATGCTATAGGAATTCGTTTGGAAACCCTTCAATGCCACGTACACACGAGCGGACTTGCGAACAGGCTAAACTCCGTTGGCATTTCCGACGGAAAGATTTAGAACATGTTCTATATCTGAGTCCGTCGGAAATGCCGATAGAAAAAGTCAGATGGGGCATACATACGGTCGGAATGTCCGACCAAAAGCTCCCATCTGACTTTTTCTGTCGGGAAGTCCGGCCGTGTGTACACGGCAAAAGGGGTTACCTGCTGCTAGGGAATTGATACAGTATCAGCCAAGGATATGGGGAGCAAGGCACCATATCCCAATGAATAGAAACTACAAGGAAAAATGGGGAATGGGGACTTTTAAGGTGCCAGATCAAGATAATGTGCTACAACATATTTTTAAAATGTAACAAATTTTTTTTTATACATTAAAAAGATATTACAATCTTATCTAAAATAAGTGCTTAGAGGGTTAAAACAGTAAATGTATTTTTGTAACAGTTGCAGATTTAGTGATTTCAGGGTTTGATAGCATAGTTCCACTGGTCCAGCTTGTACCAATAAAAATCTACATATTTCATACCTGTGGAATCGGTGTGGAGGCAGAGCATCACTGTAATTGTCGCTGCTACTACGCTATCTTTTGGATCCTGTGCTGAGCAGCTGCCCTGTTGCATAGTGAACACAGAGGATCACTAATAAATCTTCTCACACATCAATTTAAGGTGCTATTTAACCCAAAAGCAAACGTTTATTATGTTGCAGCTTTCCATTTCTTAGATGTGATGGCTTCATTCATTTTATTTTTTAGATTTGTTTCTTCTATTTTCAACTGGTCATCTAGCCAGTCTGCTGTTTTTTTAACAGAACACGCTCTCCAGCAGAATGTATACATTACAGAAATGAGACAACCCATTTAACACTAGCAGGGCTGATTACAATGATAAGCTTTTATTTATTCATGTAAAACCTTTATCCAAAAAAATTAAAAAAAAAGGTTGCTTTATCTGCTAAAGTATTAGCCGCAGTTTGGCTTCAATTTGTTAGCGTATTTAAATCTGCTACTACATCTAGCACCACCCCCCCATGCACTCACACTGCCCTTGCTGCTCTTCAAAGGTGCCCTGTGCTCATTCATCCAGAGTGGGGGCACTCTAAAACAGAAGGTGTATTACTGGCAGATCACTGGGTGAAAACAGAGGGAAACAAGGCCTAAGAAGAGAAAACTGATGCAACCACCACATCTAATGGTTGGCAAGCTAAAAGTTATTACATTTTTGGTTTTGGGTGTAAAATTGCTATAACTCCTTCTTCCTATTGTAAAGCTGAATCCCTGGTATGGATTTTATTGAATAGTTACATTAGTCCAGCGTTTAACAATGTAAGTATACATATTACATACCTGTGGGGTCACTGTGGAAGCAGAAAAAAACACTGTAGTTGTTACCACTAATACAATGACCACTGCTATCTTCCGAGTCCTGTGCCTAGCATAGTAACCACAGGGGGTTGCTTGATCAGCCCAGGCATCATTAACAGAACACCTTGCATTTCCCTCTCAATGATTGTAAATTGATGAAGTGGAAAGTAGGAAAGTGACATCACAATTTCCACCTTTATCAAATCAGAGAATGCTTTGCATTCATTGAGAAATGTTCAAGGAATTCTGTGCAAAATGCTTGCACCTCTGATCATATTGAAAAACAGTAATAAAATTGCGCTTGCTCTAAAATATAAGCTGCTAACACAGCAACAAGAAAAATTGCTAAATGAACCAATAAAAAACAAAAAGTGTAGTGCTAAATGAAAATACACCCTTAGTGTATAAATGTGAAAAATAATGAATAATATATGATTGTCCAATATTTTCAATAAAGGCAAAAGTCCATCCAAAACAATATAAATGTCATTCAGTGAACTGATAATAAACAATAAGGACCTCAAAGGTCACCGCTGGTGAAGAAGTGTGCACAATGCCGTCAACAACGTGTAATTCTGTACAAATAATTATGTAAAAAAATCTATTAAAGAATTCCTTTCACAGTTGGTTGCTATTATGTCCATAATATGTACATATTAGATCTTATTGGATGGTGAATATAGAGATCGATTCCATACACCGCACCACAGTGTCCTCACAAGAAACGTGCAATGCCCACTCCCAGTAAAGATGGAGGCTTACCGGAGGGTTTGAACCCAGATCAGCATATACTGTAGGGGTCAAACCAGCTTGTATTGCACACCGGCAATGGGAGGGAGACCTTGGCAACCTGGAGATGGAAAAGTCCCAGGGGGCTTCATGGAAGGGTCTTCTCCAAAAATAGCGTTAACTATCCCAACGTATGGCTTTCCTGGAGAAACTCCCTCCAGTGCTGCTCAGATAATCAAACCTAGGCAATTAAACACATGCAGGGAAATTCATGAACATTCCATCCTCAGAGCAGCCGAGCTCACTCCCCAGTGTTGCAACCGTCACTTGAGTGACGGTTGCAAATTCTTCATGAATTTCCCTGCATGTGTTTAATTGCCTAGGTTTGATTATCTGAGCAGCACTGGAGGGAGTTTCTCCAGGAAAGCCATACGTTGGGATAGTTAACGCTATTTTTGGAGAAGACCCTTCCATGAAGCCCCCTGGGACTTTTCCATCTCCAGGTTGCCAAGGTCTCCCTCCCATTGCCGGTGTGCAATACAAGCTGGTTTGACCCCGACAGTATATGCTGATCTGGGTTCAAACCCTCCGGTAAGCCTCCATCTTTACTGGGAGTGGGCATTGCACGTTTCTTGTGAGGACACTGTGGTGCGGTGTATGGAATCGATCTCTATATTCACCATCCAATAAGATCTAATATGTACATATTATGGATATAATAGCAACCAGCTGTGAAAGGAATTCTTTAATAGATTTTTTTACATAATTATTTGTACAGAATTACACGTTGTTGACGGCATTGTGCACACTTCTTCACCAGCTGTGACCTTTGAGGTCCTTATTGTTTATTATCAGTTCACTGAATGACATTTATATTGTTTTGGATGGACTTTTGCCTTTATTGAAAATATTGGACAATCATATATTATTCATTATTTTTCACATTTATACACTAAGGGTGTATTTTCATTTAGCGCTACACTTTTTGTTTTTTATTACCTCTGATCATATTATTGAACAAAGTATACCAGTACTGCCAATCGATACATAATTATCCGTATTTTTTCACCCTGAATGATCAACTTAGTTTGATCAAATCTGATCTAAATTGAGTCTAAATCGATCAGAAGAGAGGTTATGGCTATTTAATTGTTTGCTGATTCGATCATATTGATCAAATCGCCCATCGAATGGATAATACATTTGAAGCGTGTATGACCATCATTAATGATGGAGAGAAAAGTACGGTGGCAGCTAGGAGTGGGATTACAGCTACAGAAGATGACTGAGCACACATACCAGTTGGGTGCTCTCTTTACCCTGGGCACTGAATGATATTGTACCAGCACTAAGCACATGCATGCTTACATTGGACCATTGTGATCATGCAGTAAAATCCATACTTGTAATTCAGTTTAAAGTGTAACTTTATGTAAGAAAAAAACATTTGGCAAACATACAGACAGACAGATTTGAATGCAAAAGAGATATACTGGGGTTGATTTACTAAAACTGGAGAGTGAAAAGACTGGTGCAGCCGTGCAAGGTTGCCAACAGTGGCAGCTGGTGTTTTGTTTTTTTTGGGGGGTAAACAATTCACCCACCGTCACCCCGCCCGGTCGGGTCATGGACAGCCCCCACCCGTTTGGCCGGCCAGGATATGGGGGTCACGGACGGCACCTCCCCGTTGGGCAGTCAGTAAGTCAGGGGCAGCACTTGCCCCATCTTGCGGACAGGCTTTTCTCCAGGCTACGGGCGGGTCTCGGTTTCCCAGCCTCCCCTCCCTCCTCCTCCTGGCGGATGATCGGATCACATCTCCTTTCAGCCAATCGGGTGACGGGTCTCATGACCCACTTTCTGATTGGTCAGGAGGTGGGTCAGTGTGAAAATATTAATTATTCATTAGATATGTGATATCCCACGCTACCTAGTAACTTGTGTAGACAATATGGGGTTGATTTACTAAAACTGGAGAGTGCAAAATCTGGTGCAACTCTGCATGGTAGCCAATCAGCTTCTAACTTCAGCTTGTTCAATTAAGCTTTGACAAAAACCCTGGCAGCTGATTGGTTTCTTTGTGGAGCTGCACCACATTTTGCACTCTCCAGGTTTAGTACACCAACCCCTATAATTCTTGTGGGTGGCTGCAAACAAATTGTGTTCCCACAATGCTAATCACCAAAATAAATAAATAGATGTTGCTGCACCTATCCCTTTAAAATCACGTGTGTATTATATCCACCTGTGATATAAATAAACCATTTGTGACCCAAACCTTCTCAGTGTCCTTATATGTGTGCTTCACAATGTGTATATTAATACACTACATCCAAACCACATACAGAAAAATATATAAAATACATATAAATTATTCTTTAAGTGTCCTTTTCACTCCAAATGGTGATACAGTAAAAGATGAATAAAGTTCGTAGTGCACTTGTATAGTACACACGTATTGTGCCAAATCTTTGAAAAGCGCTATCAGTGACTCCCACTACCATTCACAATTGCGCTCACCCCCACATTTGACCTATCACACTCAAATCACACTTTCCCCCTCTGGGGTGCAAGAAACCGGTTCCTCTGTACTCCCTCTGTACCCCCCGTCCAATGTCCTCCTAGATATCCTACTTCACCATTTCGAGTGTATGACCCTTTAAATCCGTGCTCCCGACACTGCATATAAACTCATCCGACAAAATGTATGCTTATAGTGTAGTAAGTATTGGCAAATGTTTATTTAAAATAATATGCACTTACATTAAAGTTTAGAGGAAACAGCTTGCAATGACAGCGGGGCTCATAGGCACCCACGTCACTTCCGGTTTTGGCTTTGGCAACGTCACCCAGCTCCACCCAAAGCATTGGGGAGCTCCAGGACACTGCAGCACTGCATGGAAGGTGAGTATGGTTCTGCTTTAAAGTGGTTCTAAAGCCTTAAGGTTTTTCACCCTAATACATTCTATGCATTAAGGTGAAAAACCTTCTATGTTGCAGCTTCCCCCATCCCCCCTTCTTCTTACCTGAGCCCGATCCAATCCAGCAATTGTGCACATGAGCAGCGTCTCCAATCACTGTCCCTTTCCTGATTGGACAGATTGATAGCAGCAGGAGCCATTGGCTCCTGCTGTCAATCAAATCCTGTGACATGGGGTTGGGGGGGTGGGGCCAAGTCCCACTGTTTGTGTCAATGGACGCATCAGCGGGGCTCGGGAGCGGCCCCTCTCCAGGCCCCTTGCTTCATTAGTGTTAGTGTAATTCATTAGTGTTACAAGGTCTCGGGTGTGAATGGGGAGCAGGTGTGTTAAATTTGGTGTTATCGCTCTCACTCTCTCATACTGGTCACTGAAAGTTCAACATGTTTAATTTTTTTTTTTACAGACTGGAACTCATACTGCGGCAGGGCGGCCACTCTGTGCCAGATCACATACGTAGTACATGACCTGACACTTTTGGGTCTGGGGTATGTGCACGCACTGCTGGCGACCCACTACAGCTGTGATTGGGCACAGCGGGAGCCATTCAGTGGGTCCAGTGGACGCGATGTCCACCGGAGCCCACCGATCATTGGCGAGACAGGCAGAATGGCGGTCTGCCTATGTAAACAAGGCAGATCACCATTCTGTGAGAGGGGAATGTCAGTACAGTATCAGTTTTCTGATATTCTGCTAAGCAGGAACACAGATCTTTACCTTTCCTCAGTCAAAGTACCTCCCCCACAGTTAGGAAGCACTCCCAGAGAACACATTTAACCCTTTGATTGCCTCTGATGTTAACCCCTTCCCTGCCAGTGTCATTAGTACAGTGACAGTGTATATGTTTTACCACTGATCACTGTATTAGTTACACTGGCTCCCAAGAAGTGTCAAAAGTGTCAGTTAGGTGTCCAATTTGTCCAGCGCAATATCACATCGCCACTATAAGTCGCTGATCACTGCCATTACTACCAAAAAAAATCCCATAATTTGTAGACGCTATAGATTTTGTGAAAACCAATCAATATACACTTATTGGGATTTTTTTACCAAAAACATGTAGCAGAATACATAGACAAAATATGTATCATCACAGAGTGGTGCTGTGGATACTCAATATGGTAGGAAGTGCCATGTCCTAATCGGATTGAAGTAGAAAATTGGAAAAAAAGAGCTTGGACTTTTTATGCACATCAATACACAATTTAGAAAAATAATATCTTTAATATAGAACAAAAAAGAGAAAAATACATAATACTTAATAAAATTCACGCTAACAGATTAGCCAGTAGTTAAAATGTTGCAACTATGACATAAACCTGATGCACTACAAGGAATAAGAAAAAATATTCCATAATACAATAAAACCACAGAGGTGATCAAATACCACCAAAAGAAAGCTCTATTTGTGGGGATAAAAGTACATACATTTTATTTGGGTACAGCATTGCAATTGTCAGTTAAAGTAACGCAGTACAGTATCGCAAAAAATGGCCTGGTCAGGGAGGGGGGGGGTAAACCTTCAGGAGATGAAGTGGTTAATGCACGTATCATCATACTCAGGAGCTAAAACATTACTAAAATGTTTGCAGCCATGTGAATGTCACCTTAAAACAGCAGAAGGGGTTAACTTGAAGAGCGAGAAGAATTATTAGTGTGGGAAATTGTCTGCTTGAATGAAAGTCTATAGAGAGGCAGGGGATTTCTCGCTTCCTATGACACTGAAAGGCAATTGTCGGCAGCATCTTAGCTGTAGACTGTCAGTGTATTGCTGACATGTTGTTTTATGAAGCTTCTCAGTGGAAGCAGGGAGTCAGCTAGCACAGAGGAGTCAGCTAGCACAGAGGGGCTGGGTCCATAGATCGAGCTGGATTCCACACATTGGTTCCTCGGGAAGGCGTGTTGTTCCATCGGCTGCTCCAGCTACGTGCGGCTCTGGCGCTGTCCACGATGCAGGTGCTGAAACCAAGCCCACTGCCGCTCTGTGCTCAGCTGAATGAATGAATGAAAGAAAGAAGAGGCGCTGCAGGCGCTGTCCCCGGCTCAGTCCCCGGCTCAGTCCCCGGCTCAGGGCGCTGTCCCCGGCTCAGGTGCTGAAATCCAGCCGCCCCTCCTCTGATACAAGGACGACTCGGGCAGCCATGAAGCAAGCGTTGTGCTGAATTACCTCTAGCTGGGCCCCCGATCTCTGCATCCTCCTCCCATCCAGGGAACAAAGCCATGGATTTATTGGGGAAGCAGCCACCTACAGTGTCACCTGCCTGCTGGCTGTGTATGGTAAAGTGCTGCGATTTCATGAGGATGTGAGAGTCGGTCTATTGTGGGTTGGGGTCGGGTGAGTGCTGTTTACCTGCTGAGATGGCTTTCACTAGGAGGTGTGTGGGGCTGCTGCTGATGCTGGTGAACGTGGTCACAGGGCAGCTTAGGTACTCAGTGAAGGAGGAGTTAAATCATGGGGCGTTTGTGGGCAATGTCATCAGTGACCTGGGTCTAGATCTCAAACAGGTACCCACACGAAGCTTCAGTATCACATCTGGCAATGACAAGCAGTATTTTGATGTAAATCTAGGCAATGGAGTCCTATTTGTAAATAGAACAATAGATCGGGAATCGCTTTGTGTCCCAAGTGCCCCCTGTGTAATCAATCTGGAGGTCGTTGTAGGGAACCCCGTGGAGGTGCATAACATTGAGGTGGAGATATTAGACATTAATGATCATGCCCCTAAATTCCCTAGAAATGAATACAATTTGAGTATCAGTGAGTCAGCTGTGCCTGGAGCTAGGTTCCCTATTGAGAGTGCACTGGATCCTGACATAGGCAGCAATTCTATTCAGACCTATAAACTAAGTGACAATGATTACTTTGCACTGGACCTAAAGACATTTAATGGCAACAGCAAGCTGATTGAAATTGTTCTGAAAAAACCATTAGACAGAGAACAGAACTCTCTTCATCGGCTGCTTCTCACAGCTATGGATGGTGGCAGTCAGGCAAAATCTGGCACAGCCCAAATTTTCATAAATGTGATGGACACAAATGATAACAATCCATTCTTTGATAAGTCTACCTACAAAGCTAGTCTGCTTGAAAATTCACCAGTAGGTACTTTGGTGGTCAAGCTAAATGCATCTGATCCAGATGAAGGATCAAATGGGGAAGTTTTATATTCATTCAGTAGCTATACCCCACAGAAAGTTAGGCAGTTGTTTACTATAGATGCAAAGTCTGGAGAAGTTAGAGTAAATGGACCGTTGGACTTCGAAAAATCATCATCCTATGAAATCTATGTGCAGGCCACTGATAAAGGTCCAGTTCCTATGGCAGGACATTGCAAAGTGCTGGTTGAAATAATTGACGCCAATGACAATGCCCCAGAGATAGTTGTGACTTCAAACTATTCTCCTGTTGCTGAAAACTCGCAGGAAGACACCGTTGTGGCTTTAATGAGTGTAAATGATCAAGATTCAGGGATCAACAAACAAGTTAGCCTATCGATCCAGCAAAACCTTCCATTTAAATTAAAATCATTTAAAAATACTTATAAACTGGTGACTGATGGTAAACTGGATCGAGAAAAGTACCCCTCTTACAATATTACAGTGACAGCTACAGACTCTGGGAATCCACCACTATCATCTCAGAGAACACTATTTGTGGAAATCTCAGATGTGAATGACAACCCTCCAGTATTTGAAGAGTCATCTTACTCTATGTATGTTTTGGAAAACAATGCCCCAGGAGTATCGGTGTTCTCTGTAAAAGCCGTGGATCCAGATTCCAACGAAAATGCCTTTGTTTCATACATGGTTCTTCAAGGGGATGCTGAAGGCCTCCCTGTTTCTTCATATGTTTCTGTCAAATCTGACAATGGAACTATATATGCAGTCCAGTCATTTGACTATGAAAAACTAAGAGAATTTCGATTTGTTGTTCAAGCACAAGATGCTGGAAACCCTCCACTTAGCAGCACTGCTACTGTAAATGTTTTTGTTGTAGATCAAAATGATCACGCACCAACAATTTTGTTTCCTGCCCCTACAAATGGGTCAAGGTCCATTGAGATGATTCCCCAAGCTGCAGGTTCTGATTACCTTGTTACAAAAGTTATTGCAGTTGATTTGGACTCGGGACAAAATGCCTGGTTGTTTTATAACTTAGGCAAATCCACAGATCCTAAACTTTTTAAGGTGGACTTGCATACAGGGGAAATAAGGACTACAAGGAAAGTTGCAGATGACAGTATTACCAACTACAACTTGACTGTTATTGTAAGAGACAATGGGGAACCTCCTCTTTCCTCTTCCACCACTATAAGTGTGGCTGTTGTGGACAGGATTTCAAAACTTGTCCCAGGCTCCCGTAGACATGTCAAAAATACCACAAGTTACTCTGAAATGACTATTTATTTGATAATAGCTCTGTGTTCTATTTCATTTGTATTTCTTTTGACACTGATTGTCATTTTTATTCTTAAATGCTGTAAGTGTACTGTTGACCCATGCTGCACTGGTTGCTGCACAGGGTGTTGTATCGTTCAGAACCCAAACCCCCCAGACACGTGCAAACAAGCCAACAATAACATTGAAACCAGAATTCCACCTGGATTGAAAGTGCAGCCTCATTTTATTGAGGTTAGGGGGAATGGATCCCTTACAAAGACCTACTGCTACAAGGCCTGCATGACAGCAGGGTCAGGAAGTGACACTTTTATGTTTTATAATACTGGTGTTCCAGTAGGAACTATGACAATGCCACATGCAGTGATTGCAGACAGAAACCTTACAGCCCAGAGTGGACAGAGACATAGTCTAATCATCTTACAAAGTGAAACAACTACTCCTGTAGAGGTGAGACTAAATATACTACTGTTTATGCTTACTGTGCGTCAAACCCATCATTTGTTTGTCTTTGTGATTTTTAATTGTTTCTAATATATAAAAGCATGTATGCTAACCCTAGGGCAAGTTACAAGAAATGGCACAACTCCTTAAATAACTTTTTCTGTCATATAAAAAGTAGCAAGATGAAACACATTTTTGTATTTCAGCATTTATAATTAATGTTAAACATTACATTTTTAAAACAGGGCTATGGAGCTGTGCATCTGCCAGGTGAGTATGAGTAGTTTTATGGAAGTATAATAAAACTTTTTAATACATGTTAGTGAACTTGAATTAAACAGGTTCATGCTGTGGACCAGAACAATAATTAAACAAAAATATAAGTGGTAAATTATAGAAACTAGTAATGTGAGAAGCACAGAGACTGCCATGGCTTGCTGTCACCTTTTCTGAAAATGCTGGCTGCCTGACTGTCATACTGAACTACTTGCTTTGATACTTTAAACCTGGAAAAAGTATGCCAATAGAAATCTCTGACTTCTCAGGCTTTGCTGCCTTTTGCACTTGGTCAGTGATTCAAAAGATAATAAAGCCAGTGGTTCAGCATAATTGCCAGGACACTTGCATTTTCAGAAGGAATTAATGTGTGACTTCCATGATAGGTAAGTCTCTGTGCACAGAGAAAAGTAATAAACTAAGTGGAACAAAATAACAATTCAAAGTTTTGAGGATAAAATACGAAATCAGGTTTTAATGAGCAACTCAACTTTTAACATCACAGATGTAGATAATACTGACCAGGGATTTTTTTCAGCGGGATCGTGGGAGAACACAGTTCTGGCACCTCCAGCACTGAATGTATTTTATGGCAAGGAGTGCTGGGGTGTGCTGGAGTATCTATTGATGCTGGCTGCTACGGGATCTATCTATTGTCGCTGGTTACATAGTTACATAGTATGTGAGGTTAAAAAAAGACACAAGTCCATCAAGTCCAACCTATGTGTGTGATTATATGTCAGTATTACATTGTATACCCCTATATGTTGCGGTCGTTCAGGTGCTTATCTAATCGTTTTTGAAATTATCAATGCTCCCCGCTGAAACCACCACCTGTGGAAGGGAATTCCACATCCTTGCCGCTCTTACAGTTAAGAACCCTCTACGTAGTTTAAGGTTGAACCTCTTTTCTTCTAATTTTAGTGAGTGGCCATGTGTCTTATTAAACTCCCTACCACAAAAAAGTTTTATCCCTATTGTGGGGTCACCAGTATGGTAGTTGTAAACTGAAATCATATCCCCTCTCAAGCGTCTCTTCTCCAGAGAGAATAAGTTCAGTGCTCGCAACCTTTCTTCCTAGCTAATATCCTCCAGACCCTTTATTAGCTTTGTTGCCCTTCTTTGTACTCGCTCCATTTCCAGTACATCCTTCCTGAGGACTGATGCCCAGAACTGGACAGCATACTCCAGGTGCGGCTGGACCAGAGTCTTGTAGAGTGGGAGAATTATTGCTATATCCCTGGAGTTATTCCCCTTTTTAATGCATGCCAATATTCTGTTTGCTTTGTTAGCAGCAGCTTGGCATCGCATGCCATTGCTGAGCCTATCATCTACTAGGACCCCCAGGTCCTTTTTCATCCTAGATTCCCCCAGAGGTTCACCCCCTAGTGAGTAGATTGAATTCATATTTTTGCCACCCATATGCATTATTTTACATTTTTCTACATTGAACCTCATTTGCCATGTAGTTGCCCACCCCATTAATCTGCAAGGTTTCCACATCCTGCAGAGAAGTTATTGCCCTGCTTAGCGTCCTCCGCAAATACAGAGATTGAGCTGTTTACCCCATCCTCCAGGTTGTTTATGAACACATTAAACAGGATTAGTCCCAGCACAGAACCCTGAGGGACCCCACTTCCCACCTCTGACCATTCAGAGTATTCCCCATTTATCACAACCCTCTGAACTCGCCCTTGTAGCCAGTTTTCAATCCATGTACTCACCCTATGGTCCATGCCAACGGGGGGCTGGTGGAGATCTATTTTTGTGTGGGGGGTCTATTGTTGCTGCGTAAGGCTATTGTTGCTGGGAGGGATCTACTGTTGAGGGAGAGTTCTATTGCTGTTGGCTTCTGGAGGATCTATTGATGCTGACTGCTGAGAGATCTGCTATTGCTGCTGGGGGTCTATTGTTGCTGGGGTGGTATTTTGTTGTGGGGGTCCATTGTTGCTGGAGGGTTTATTGTTGCATGGGTGGGGTCCATCAAACTCCATACAAATTACTTAGTAGCACAAAATGAAACTTGGTTCTGAATTCTCTAAAAGGGGCAGTACAGGGAGGTGGATAGGGGGTGGAACCAAGGGGCAGTGCTCAGAGATGGGTAGGGACAGAGATGAAGAGTGACTCAGAAAGTGGGAGTCCCTGCACCTATTCTCTGACTTAGGTAACTTTGCATTAAGATGCATTGTGATATAACCCAAATGACATTACTGTATAATGTTGTTATTTAATACAATGTCACATAAAGTGAAACTTTAAACAAACAGCTACAGTAAATGCACAAATACAGTATGATTATTTTATATGCCAAATTATTTTTTTATTCAGGCCCATCAGTTTTGTAATTTACATGTATCTTGCACAGCCAAGCAGGAGGCATACATATTCTCTGGCACCGCAGTTCAGCTTCTGAGTTCAGATTTGAGGCTTCTTATTTAACCTCATTGATAATGACTGCATCTCCACCCCTAGTCGATAATATCTTTTCTACAGGTTAATTGCAATAATGCCTTATTTTCTGTTTTTAATTACTACTGAAAAACACCAAGTTACAGAATAAACTCAATAGGCTTAATCAGGGCCGCCATCGGGGGGGGGGCACAGCCAATATACTTGTAAGAGGCACATGTGTCCTGAGGGGCCCGGCCACCTTACAGGGCTGGGAGAAGGCGGGGGGATGCAGAACGCTTCATGGCTGCCTTGGCTTTCTTTATGTGTGCACTACGGAAACAGAATCAGCAGCTGCTGCTGCTCTGTCTTTGAGCTCACATCGGGCTCATTACTGCCATCTCTGGCTATTTCCTGCATTTGCATGCCTCGTGTGTGTTGCCTATACTGTATTCTGGACTGTACTTGGCTCCAGCTCATCTCTGTGTCTCAGCGACATGTGTAAACAAGAGCTGGGACTAGGAAGACGACCTTTACAAGTAGAGGTTTTTGTAGAACTGTGTGTGTGTTTACAGATGTGTGTGTGTGGGGGGTTAAAATATATACAGGTGTTGGGGGGCTGAGTGTGTACAGGTTTGTGAGGTGCTGAGTGTATACAGGTGAGAGGGGGGCTGAGTGTAAACTGGTGAGAGGGGGCTGAGTCCATACAGGTGTGAGGAGGGGCTAAGTGTGTACAGGTGTGAGGGGGGCTGAGTGTGTACGAGTGAGAGGGGGGATTGAGTGTGTACAGGTGTGAGGAGGGGCTGAGTGTGTACAGGTGAGAGGGGGGCTAAGTGTATACTGGTGAGAGGGGGCTGAGTGCGTACAGGTGTGAGGAGGGGCTAAGTGTATACAGGTTTGAGGGTGGCTGAGTACGTACAGGTGTGAGGGGGCTGAGTGTGTACGAGTGAGAGGGGGGATTGAGGGTGTACAGGTGAGAGGGGGGCTGAGTGTATACAGGTGTGAGAGGGTGTGAGTGTGTACAGGTGTGAGGGGGGCTGAGTGTATACAGGTGAGAGGGGGGCTGAGTGTATACTGGTGAGAGGGGGCTGAGTGTGTACAGGTGTGAAGAGGGGCTAAGTGTGTACAGGTGTGAGGGGGGGCTGAGTACGTGCAGGTGTGAGGGGGGCTGAGTGTGTACGAGTGAGAGGGGGGATTGAGTGTGTACAGGTGTGAGGAGGGGCTGAGTGTGTACAGGTGAAAGGGGGCTAAGTGTATACTGGTGAGAGGGGGCTGAGTGCGTACAGGTGTGAGGAGGGGCTAAGTGTATACAGGTGTAAGGGTGGCTGAGTACGTACAGGTGTGAGGGGGCTGAGTGTGTACAAGTGAGAGGGGGGGATTGAGGGTGTACAGATGAGAGGGGGGCTGAGTGTATACAGGTGTGACAGGGGGGCTGAGTGTATACAGGTGTGAGAGGGTGTGAGTGTGTACAGGTGTGAGGGGGACTGAGTGTATACAGGTGAGAGGGGGGCTGAGTGTATACTGATGAGAGGGGGCTGAGTGTGTACAGGTGTGAGGAGGGGCCAAGTGTGTACAGGTGTGAGGGGGCTGAGTACGTACAGGTGTGAGGGGGGCTGAGTGTGTACGAGTGAGAGGGGGGATTGAGTGTGTACAGGTGTGAGGAGGGGCTGAGTGTGTACAGGTGAGAGGGGGTGTTAGTGTGTACAGGTGTGAGGGGGGATGAGTGTGTACAGGTGTGTGTGTTGGTTCAATGCATACAGGAGTGAGGGGGCAGATTCTGTACAGGTGGGATGAGGGTATTGAGTGTGTACTGTGAGGGGGGCTGAGTGCATACAGGTATGAGGAGGGCTGAGTGTGCACAGGTGTGAGGGGGCTGAGTGTGTACCGGTGTGAGGGGGGCTGAGTGTGTGAAGGTGTGAGGAGGGCTGAGTGCGTACAGGTCTGAGGAGGGAGCTGAGTGTGTACAGGTGTAAGGATGGGTCTGAGTGTTTACAGGTGTTAGGGGCTGAGTGCGTACAAGTGTAGGGGGGCTGAGTGTGTATAGCCTTTACATGCACATTTACTTTAATGGCATCCCAGTCTTAGTCTGTAGGGTTTAATATTGAGATGGCCCTCCCTTTGCAGCTTTTAGCAGTATTAACTCTTCTGAGAAGGCTGTCCAGGTTTTGGAGTATGTCTATGAGAATGTTTGACCATTCTTCCAGAATTGCATTTGTGAGGTCAGAAACTGATGTTGGTGTGAACGGGTTTGGGCTGGAGGAACTCGACTGGCCAGCACAGAATCCTAACCTTAACCCAATAGAACACCTTTTGGGATGAATTTGAGTAGAGACTGCAAGCCTTCTATCCAACATCAGTGTCTGACCTCACAAATGCGATTCTGGAAGAAAAGCAGGGAAACTGGCAGGCACACCAATATTTCACACAAAGGAAGCAATACAAAGAGAACAGGATAGCTTTTAACAAAAGTACATGATACAACATACACATATTAGGATTATGAAATGTTGGGGTAACATATTCCATAAAATGGAAGGCACACAATCACATGCTATGTGCAACAATTATAATGACTTCACTATCCTTATGTATGAATGGGGCTTATACATAAAAAGTATAGTAACAATCATTTTTAGGGTACCCATAGATGATTTCTGAAAACTAGAGCTGCAACTGCAACTGCCAAGTTGAAAATGAAACAGGGATTCTAGTTGGTTGCTAGAGGCAGCAATAGATAGCACAGAGAGTTAGCACAAATGTCCTTAATAAGCTTCTAAATAGACAGTAACACCTTGTAATTCCTTTCACATTTTTGTCAGTGCTTATACTGAAGAAAGCTTGCAGCTAGGGACAACTTTTAACCACTTGACCTACGAAAGGTTTTACCCCCTTCATGACCAGGGCGTCTTCTTGCTTTTCAGCACTGCACTACATTAACTGTCATTTGCGTGGTCATGCATCACTGATCACCATAAAAAAATACAGATTTTTTTTTCAAATTTCTTCATAAATTTAGGCCAAATTGTATTCTGCTACGTGTCTATGGTAAAAAAAAAAATCCCAATAAGTGTATATTAATTTGTTTGTGTGAAAGGTATATAGCATCTACAAACTATAGTATATATACTAGAATATACGCAGCTATTATACTATACTGGTACTGACTTATAGTGGGACTGTGAAAGTGTGGTGGGCAATCTGACACTAACAGACCCTTCCTGGGAGGCATGCTAACTGACTAACTGAAAATGACATCAGTAGTGACACTAATACAGTGATACTAATTTAGATATTATACTGTACACTGTCACTGTACTAATGACACTGGCTGGGAAGGGGGTTAACATCAAGTGGTAATCAAGGGGTTAACTGTGTGCCTAACAAGTGTAATGTGCATAATATGTGGTGCTTTTACTAATAGATCTGGCTGTTTTTTTTTCTCCCTACTACTGCTGTGCGTACACAGTTCTGGTCTCAGCCATAAATCATTGGCCAGGACCTGTTGACAAAATCGCACTGTGTCCACCCCTAGCACCAGTCAGCAGGGGGTTCGTGCATACTTGCCCCAAACCTGGAAACTAGCCGGCAATGTTTATTTACGTTGCTGAGCCTGCAGTTGCCGATCAGTTAAGTAAATCTCCAGCAGTAGTAGTAGTTAACTTAAGTTTTAAGCTTGTGTGCCCTTTCTTAGGTTTCTTACATTTCACAGTGCCTGAAAAATGAACCTATGGAAGGTATTGAAAGCTTGCATCCTAAAAAAAAACAACTATCCAACCATTCAACAGAGGCCAGTAATTTACCTCCGGATTCTCTGCATTCATTGATGCCTAACATGAAACAAGACTCTAATAATCAGTGCTGATATTACAATGCAATAAACCATAGTATTTAATCAAATTACAGTTTACTGAAACAGTGTAAGGGTGGCTAGATGGCACCATAGGATGCGGCACCTCATCCCCAAAATAATCAAAAGACTAATGGATATATGGACAGGGGATTATAACGGTGCTAGGGTCAAAAGGTATAAAGGAGAAATACACGAAAAAGAGAGGTGTAAAAGGCAAAAAATTACAAAGTTTATTGATAATAATACATGGGTAGAAAATTACACTTAAAGCACTTAACATTTAAAATAAGTACGTATACTGTATGTGACCCAAAGAATGATGAGGTAGGCCAGATGGAGATGGCCGTCGAGTGGAGAGGGCTCGATTTCCTACATGTTTCGCCAAGACATTGGCTTCTTCAGGGAACAAGAGCTCAAAAACTGAATATGTAAAACAGTTCTGTATATGGGATATAGAAAACATCATGTAAGCAAAATTGTTTATCGGTACAGTACTTGGTATACACAAAAAAGAGTTAATATTGTGGCTGGACAGTCATGCGACCCACAGGTCCCACTGAACTCCGGTGACGCAAACGTACCTGGGACGTCGGCGCCAAAGGGGGGGGGGCGCACGGAGGCGTCACTGCGGGGGAACAAGCAGGCCGCGCCGTATAATGTGCCTGCAGGGGGTATACAGTAGACCTGGCGATGGAATGTATTGACAGTATATGAATAATTATACACTTTTACATACGAGAGACTAGAAATAAAACAATTACGCATAAATCGCATTAGGCTAAAAAGATATATAAAAAAATATATATATGGATCAGTGTGTCTGTATCTCTAGGAAAGGTATAAACTTACGTCTTTCTTTAAAAACGGTAGAATGAAGTGGACACTAAGTGCCTGTGGATAGGTGCACACACACAGCAAGGTAGTCGCCAAGGTAAACAAGATCAGCAATCAGTTGAAAAAGGGCCTAAATAAAGGAGTGGATTGCTTAAGGGGTAATACTGGTGATCACTCTGAACTTCAGGAGAGTCAAGGAGGTACTTACTTAGTAAAGTGAACTGTCAAATAGAAATCTCATGTTGGTGCAGTCACATACATGAAATGCTTAGCTTGAAGATTATAAATCGATTTTTTGAAAAGGGCAGTAATCACAAAATGTCCTACAGAGAGTAGATGTGAAAGAAAGAGAAATTGGAACAATTGGATTTTGTTGAGCAAAGACAGGACTGCTGAGAAGACAGAGAGCATATTACCTAGTCCGCCATATAGCAGACGATGTTGCTCAAGGGGATCGATGCTGACCGGAAAAGTGAATGACAAGTCCAGAGTGACTCCTGTAAAGGATGTTTAGGAGCATGGTAAGTGATACACTAGGGAAAAAGTTGTTGTTAAATGCCATAAAGGAAAGAGATTACCTTATTGCTGTGTGCAGAGCGAGTGCAGGCACGTCCCTCGTCCAACAAGGAACTGAGGGACTGGCCGGTTACTTGTATACCCCCCACACCTGATCAGATGCTGATCAGGTGTGCGGACGCCAAGTGAGGGGCATCCGCGCCTGCGCACAGCGCGATGCCACGGAACTACACGTTCCATCATGCACCGCGTGCGCATGCTCAGAACAGGCGGACCATGGGGCGAATGGGAGAGCGAGACGCCACGGAATGGGAGGTACCAAGGCGCCACCCCCTCCCATCAGCTGATGGGAAGCGAAGGACCAGAGAGTCTGAGACCGACGCGGACACCCTGGGCAGACTGAGATCTGCCCTGGGCGTCCGTACAGGCATAAACAGCGCTGGCAGTGCAACTCCCAAGAGGGAAGCCAGTGCCGCGACCACCTGCCCCCCCCCAAAAGGCCCCGAGAGGCCAGAAAACAGATGCGATCCGGCAGTGGGGCACAACAAGCGCATGAAAGATAGTGGGCGGAGACACAGGATGGGGGGGCAAGGCCCATACTAGCCCGACAATCCACAGGGGTCACTGGGGATATCAGGAAGTGCCTGTGTGTCAGCACACAATGTCCAGCCACAAAGTGCATAACATGCATAGAGAACCACCGGGTCCTGGTTGTACAGTCAAACATGTAATGAGAGAAGAAAAAGAAAGCAATACTCATATGACATAGGCTTACAGTACATAAAGAAACATATGGGTCAGAAAATTATGTTGGTACGATATCGAGGGAACTTTACATATCTATGAGTACAAACAGGAATTTATGAATTAAACAAAGATTCCAAAATCAAATAAAGAATGTTAGTGAGAAGGGAATACATTCATAACAGATAACAGTGTCATAGTGGTATGAGATATCTTAGAAGGAGCTATGAAAGAAACCACAAATGGAGCCATGGCAAAAGAATGAAAGGCAAGAAAGACTAGAAAACCAGAGAAGGGGAAAGGGGACAAGGGAAGGGGATACAGGACACTGGGGAAGAAGGAACAGATACAAGGAAAAGGAGGATGGAAACTATAAGCGACGCTGACTGAGGGGTGGGCATAGAGGAAAGAAATACATGGTGTATGCGAGTACAGTTCATGGAGGAATAGGTATTAAAGAAAGGGTTTGAAACTAATATATTGAGTCCTGGAAAGTTGGTAGCATTTAGTATGTGGATCCATTTTGTTTCGAGTCGTAGTAGCTTATTATCAATGCTGCCGCCTCTCACATGTGGAGGAACATGTTCGAGTGCGGAAAATAAAATGACATGGGGGTCAGAATTGTGCTGGGCAGCAATGTGCCTATTGATGGCAGTTGTGGTAATGTTTTTGTATAACGGTTTAATATGATCACGGATACGGGTCTGGAATGAACGCTTAGTTTTGCCAACGTAGTATGAGCCGCATTGGCATTGAGCCAAATACACGACACCTACGGTGGCACAGGTGACACGGTGTCTAATGGTATGAGTATTTCCATCAGGCAGGTTCACCACTTGAGAGTTAGTGACAAATGCACATATGTCACACCTGCCACATTGGTATGTACCTGTGGCAGTGGGCCTATGCGCAGTGTCAGTTGTATAGTGGCTATTGATAAGTCGATCACGGAGTGAGGGGGATCGCCGATATGTGATATCAGGGTATGTTTTTATATATTTGGCAATTGTGGGATCTGATGTAAGTAGGGGCCAAAATTGGTTGAGAATACCCTTAATTTGGGTATGTTGATTAGAGAATTGGGTAATAAGTCGTGTCGGTTGTTTAAGGTCCAGTGGTTTGTCGGAAAAAAACAGATCTTTTCTGTTGAGTTTCTTTGCCTTATTAAAGGCTTTTTTCAACAGGGAGTGGCTGTAGCCTCTGTCTAGAAGTCTGTTGTACAGTTCATGTGCAGCCCTGAGGAAATCTTCCTCTCGGGTACAGTTGCGTTTTATCCTCAAGTATTGGCTAAATGGGATGCTCCTGAGAAGAGGCTCAGTATGGGCACTATGGGCATGCAGTATCGTATTGCCCGAAGAGGGCTTGCGGTAAAGGGCAGTGCAGATTTGGCCATTAGGTTGCACACCAATCTGGAGGTCCAAAAAATGGATCTGCGACTGGCTGCACTCCATAGTGAACCTGAGATTAAACGTATTCAGGGTAAGATATTGGACAAACGAAACTAATTCTTCTTTAGTACCTGACCAGAACAGCAATATGTCTTCAATATACCTGTACCAGGATATCACCCTGGACAGGTAAGGGTTGGGATGGGCCGAATCGAATAGTTCCCTCTCCCACCCCCCCAGGTAGAGGTTGGCATAGGCAGGGGCGCACTTGGTCCCCATAGCCACACCCTGTACCTGGAGGAAGTGGGAGGAGCCGAACATAAAGTAGTTACATGTTAGTATGAACCTCAGTAATTCGAGGACGAAGTCCCCGTAAGTGTCATATTGAGAGCCTCTTTCTCGGATTAGTTTTCTAATCACTGAAATGCCTCTGTTGTGGGGAATGATGTTATACAGACTTTCCACGTCTAGGGCTACCAACCATGTGTTATTGGGTAAGGATTGACCATCAAGTATACGAAGAAGATGGATGGTGTCCTTGATGTATGAAGGCAGGGCCACAACATGAGGTGCCAGGTATTTGTTGACCAATGCACTGGCAGATTCAGTGAGACATTGTCGACCGGAAACAATTGGACGGCCTGGAGGGTGGTCAAGGGATTTATGCAATTTAGGAAGAGAATAGAAGGTGGGAGTTGTAGGTTCTTTAACGCTGAGGAACTTCCATGTGTTGGAATCTATGATGCCCTTTTGATAAGCTCCGAATATCAGCTGTTGGTATTCGGATATGTAATGGTCGATAAGTGATTTTGAAATTGGTCTATACCAATCGCGATTGTTTAGGATGTCGAGACACATTTGTTCGTAAAAAGACACATCCATTACCACCACGTTGCCACCCTTGTCGGCTGGCTTGATGATCAGTTCAGGATGATTTTGAAGGGATTTGATGGCTTTGGTAAGGGCCGGGGTAAGGTTGGAGGGATAAGAAGGATTGAAATTCAAGCCTTCAATAGTGTTGGTGACCTGTTGTACAAAAGCCCAGATATTGGGATTTGTGGATAGGTTCGGAAAGTTCGTGGATTTGGGTTTGAAGGAAGCGGGAGGGGGGAAGGAGACACCAAGGGCGGTGGCCCCAGGATCATAGGGGTCCAAGAGGTCATCTCCATCAGTTACTGAAGTCAGAACAGTTAGGGGTTATAAACTAAAAGTATAAAGGCAGTTCACTTTGCAAAGGAAGATGCAGTTTGCAGGGGAATGTGCCCCAGAGATTACTGATTGAGGTGAAACACTGCTGGCTTCCTTCATCCAATCATATGCAAGCAAACATTGATTGGATATTCTTTGCAAAACACCACATCCACTATATTCTGGGTCAAATTCCCTTACAAGGTGAAAAGTGTGCCTTTAATAAATCTCCTTTGTGTAGTTTCTAGTTGTATGCTATAGGTTACTGCATATGATCAATGCCCTTTTTTACTTCCAGGCCTTTGTCAGTGCAAATATTACAATGCAGTAGCCTAGAAGTGTTTAATCTGATTACTGTTTACTACAGTCAGAGCAGTTATAGTAATTTCTGGTTGCTGCTGTAGGTTCTTGCACTTTGCATATTATCAAGGCCCTTACTTTAAAACATATGCCCATCTGCCTTAGAAAATAACTGAACACTTACTAACTATATACTTACAATACTGTATAGTGGAAGTTTCATTTTTTTTTTCAAGCTTTGGCCTTCAGTTCTATTACATGGCTTCTCTGTAAAATGTATTTAGTGACTTGTAGCCTTTTCCATATTAAAGTTTGCTTGCTAGCTTGCTAGGAGGATGTTACCCAATATTTCTACATGTTAGTCAATTTAGCTGGAGTAAACAGTTGCAGTTAACAAACCATTAGAAGATGGATGTTTATAATACATACCTTTTATTAACCTGTGGGCGGGTGGCACAGGCAGGCTGGATCACATACATCTACATCGCCAGCTGATGAGTCGTCTTCTGGTACCCGGCCTCTTTGAGTGGCAGGGGGATCACATGATCGCAATGTTACCACAACTTTTAAGAATGGGTTAATTCATAACAGCTGTGCTTAGTATTGTGATGATGTGATTGGCCCACAGCTATCACATGGTACCTGGGCCAAATACAGCACCCGTAACCCATAGCTGTGGGACAATCACAGCACACAATAGTAATCAGCGCCAATTGTTATGAATGTAACAGTGCTGTTACAGTGATCATCACATGAACAGCAATACAATTGTAAAAAAAAAAACCAGAGTAGTGTCACTTTGTTTTTTTTTTAAATACTGTCTGAGGTCTGTGTGGCTATTTACTTTTATGATGGAGTTTCCAGTAAAAGTACAATTATAATTTAAAAGATGTTATCCAATCCAAAACTTACAAGTGAGTAGAGTGTAATTTACAAGCTACTACACCTGCCCCTAAACTGCACTCCTTGGAGTTCATATTTCAATACATAATAGAATGTTGGTGATAGATACAATAGCTGAATGTGTGCCAAGGCATTTATGATTCTGGAAGCCATTAAATTGACACACAGTTTGTCAGTAACGACTTCTAAGAGCTTGGCAATATCCAGTCAGCTGGCTTAAAATCTGCATTTACCATTCCACAAGCCAGCACTTAATAGCTGTGCTTTTAAAAAAAAATAGCCTCTTTCATCAGTTATCTTGTGCACAAATTGACTTTTATCAGTTAATGTAAAAATCATATGAAAGGACAGATCGATTCATTTTGTTTTACGCAAGAAAGCTTTTGTTGAAAGGCACTGATCTGTGTTATCCATATTCCTGTATGTAGCAGGTGACGTGTTAGTATGCCGCCTTGTCCCAGTCATCTCCTGTGTCTGCAAAGTGCAGTGTATGTGCACATGCAATATTCAGATTCATGCATTCACATCACTGAACATGGATGCTGTCACAATTCAATATGTATTAATTTTGCAATAATACATAGGCATAGTCTTTATGGAGTTTACATTAACTATATTTTCACTTTATCTAGTAACCTTTTAGAAAATTTTAAATTTAAAACTTTTTTTTTTTTTTGCAAAACTAAGATTACAGTACATTCTCTTACATACACATTGGGGTTGATTTAGTAAAATTGAGGAGTGCAAAATCTGGTGCAGCTGTGCATTGCCAATCAGCTTTTAACTACAGCTTGTTAAATTTAGCTTTGACAAGAAAAAAAATGGAAGCTGATTGGTTTCTATGCAGAGCTACACCAGATTTTACACTCTCCGGTTTTAGTAAATCAAACCCAATATGTTTTGTGTAAATGTTGTCCCAGCAATGATGTGAATTTTTCTCTTCTATATATTAGAAAAAAAATGTTTAAAAGTAGTTGTCATAAACAATTGCCCATGATTTTTATTACATACATTGTTTGCCCCTTTTTCATTTTTTTAGCATCTTGCTGATCATCTTCAGACTCTTTGCTGTCACTTCCCATCTGCATGCACTCCCTCCAGGAACAGCTGCATTTCATTGCTCTGAATTGGCTTATATTCTTCCAGGAGACAAGCAGTTGCTCTAGGAGAGCTGGACAGGGCCGTAGAAGGTCATTAACCCATCAGCAGGGCCAGTATCTGCTCCTTTGTGCAAGGAGGAACAGGATGAGCACTTCCAGAGTTCTACAAAATGACCTTCCAGCAGGCCACTGGTGTGAATGTCTCTGACCAAACAATCAGAAACATACTTCATGAGGGTGGCCTGAGGGCCTGACATCTTCTAGTGGGCCCTGTGCTCACTGCCCGGCTCCATGGAGCATGATTGTCACTTTCAATTAGGCATCAGGATGAAATCCTTGGACCCATTGTCAGACCGTACTGTGGTGCAGTGGGTCCTTGGTTCCTCCTGGTTCAGGACAATGCCTGGCCTCATGTGGTGAGAGTATGCAGTCAGTTCCTGGAGGATGAAGGAATTGATGCCATTGAATGGCCCCCATGCTCACCTGACCTAAATCCAATAGAACACCTCTGGGACATTATGTGTCGGTCCATCCAATGCCACCAGGTTGTAGATCTGGGAGGAAATACCCCAGGACACCATCTGTCGTCTCATTAGGAGCATGCCCCTGACATTGTCAGGCATGCATTCAAGCATGTGGGTGCCATATAAACTACTAAATCCCATTTTCAGTTGCTGGAATAAAATTTCAGCAAAATGGACTAGTCTGCTGCATAATTTTTTCACTTTGATTTTCAGGGTGTCGTTGAATTCAGCCCTCTGTGGGTTGATCATTTTTATTTCCATCAAACGATGTGGCATCCTTTCGTTCCTAACACATTACACAGTCCATAGCAGTATAGATATCCAGCACAATATTTTTCCCCATTGTGATCTGATGTATAGGGATGAGCCAAACACCCCCCTGTTCGGTTCGCACCAGAACTTGTGAACAGGCAAAAAATTTGTTCGAACACGCGAACACCGTTAAAGTCTATGGGACACAAACATGAATAATCAAAAGTGCTAATTTTAAAGGCTTATATGCAAGTTATTGTCATAAAAAGTGTTTGGGGACCTGGGTCCTGCCCCAGGGGACATGGATCAATGCAAAAAAAGTTTTAAAAACGTCAGTGATTTTAATAATGCTTAAAGTGAAACAATAAAAGTGTAATATTCCTTTAAATTTCGTACCTGGGGGGTGTCTATAGTATGCCTGTAAAGAGGCGCATGTTTCCCGTGTTTAGAACAGTCTGACAGCAAAATGACATTTCAAAGGAAAAAAGTCATTTAAAACTACTTGCGGCTATTAATGAATTGCCGGTCCGACAATACACATAAAAGTTCATTGATAAAAACGGCATGGGAATTCCCCAAAATTTAAAAAAAAATTACGTGGGGGGTCCCCCACAATTCCATACCAGGCCCTTCAGGTCTGGTATGGATATTAAGGGGAACCCTGGCCAAAATTAAAAAAAAAAAAAATGGCGTGGGGTCCCCCTCAAAATCTATACCAGACCCTTCAGGTCTGGTATGGATTTTAAGGGGAAGCCCGCGCCAAAATAAAAAAAAATGGCGTGGGGTCCCCCCAAAAATCCATACCAGACCCTTATCCGAGCACGCAACCTGGCAGGCCGCAGGAAAAGAGGGGGGGACGAGAGAGCACCCCCCCTCCTGAACCGTACCAGGCCACATTCCCTCAACATTGGGAGGGTGCTTTGGGGTAGCCCCCCAAAACACCTTGTCCCCATGTTGATGGGGACAAGGGCCTCATCCCCACAACCCTTGCCCGGTGGTTGTGGGGGTCTGCGGACGGGGGGGCTTATCGGAATCTAGAAGCCCCCTTTAACAAGGGGACCCCCAGATCCCGGCCCTCCCCTTTAAAGGAATATTATACTTTTATTGTTTCACTTTAAGCATTATTAAAATCACTGCTCCCGAAAAAACGGCCATTTTTAAAACTTTTTTTTGCATTGATCCTTGTCCCCTGGGGCAGGACCCAGGTCCCCAAACACTTTTTATGACAATAACTTGCATATAAGCCTTTAAAATTAGCACTTTTGATTTCTCCCATAGACTTTTAAAGGGTGTTCCGCGGCTTTCGAATTTGCCGCGAACACCCTAAATTGTTCTTGAATTAATGAAGTATCAACACATAGTGGTAATGTGGATACATAGATAGTACTAGGTGCCGTGTCCTAACATGGTATATTGTAAAGAGAAAAAGATTGGGCTTTGGACTTTATTGGCACAATAATCACTGTAGAAAAAAGTTGCCTTTTTTCCTACGTAGATAACCAATAGGCACATGTTATGTTTATAATATATAAAAAATATAATTCTTAAAAACTAATATCTACATAATTTTTTACTGCTTTGGATATATAAATAAAACTAATATTAAAAATAATCTTTTACTGCCTTGGGCATATATATGGCTCAGTAGGTTAATAAATTATGGACCAATTTTTTTCATCATTTAATTATTTAGAATGCCTCTTCAATATATCCAGGACCATTGGCATATATATGTGCTCTTGCATTGGCAATACCTTGCCATACTACTTTATGTGACCAAAAGGTTTTCATAATTGACCCATCTTATATATACCACAACAATATATAGTAAAAATGCTTTTTGGTACCATATAGGGCCCCTCCCTTACTAAGCTACATTATTTCAGATAGAAGTATGCCTCTATACCTTGTATTGGTAGGGCAAATATCCTCTTACTCTCAGTAGGCTTCTCTGGTTGATTATGTCTACATTTCTCTTCCCCTTTATTTACTTTTTCCCCCTTTTCCCCTCTATCTTCCTACACACTTTATTCTTCTTCTTTCTGTTCCCTTCCCTCCATTTTCTCTTTTTCCTAGTTCTTCCCCCCCCCCCTCCCCCCTCTGCTTTATTCCATCCTTTCCTCCTGCTCTCTCCCTTCTCCCTTCTCCTCAGCAGTCCCAAACCTTCCTTGATTTAAATAGACACACCTAGTACTAATTAACATTATTATTATGTTACATACGTCCCCATGGTGTATGAATACTACCCGGATGATGTACTAGTACCATCTGTAGGGTTTTTATGGCAGTTATACCTAACGGCAGCAATACCTAATGTACACTATTTTGATGACATTCAGTTATATTCATGTAGCTTTTCCTATTTGTATTTCATCTCATCTACTGTATGTCTTATATATTCTAGTAATCCGTTTTGTGCTCCTGAAGAAGCGCTTCGGCGTGTAACATGTTGAGAAAGTCCTTGTCACTGATTAATATCCCTGCATAGCTCTCCTTTAATTACAATACAACTATATGTAAACTGTTTACTATAACAATTGTACAACTGATGTTTATAACACAGAGCTTTGTATGGAGTGTATATATTGTAAATGTATGGCCATGAATTGATTGCTGTTTATGTCTTTTTATATTTTTAAACAATCTTTAATAAATTGAATTTTAAATATAGCAACTACAGTGATTATTGTGCCAATAAAGTCCAAAGCCCAATATTTTTCTCTTTACCCTAAATTGTTCGCTGTTCAGCGAACGGGCGAACAGCCAATGTTCGAGTCGAACATAAGTTCGACTCAAACTCGAAGCTCATCCCTACTGATGTGTTTTCAAAGTGATCCTTTAATTTTTTTGAGCAGTGTGTATAAATGTGTAGACAGCAATCACAACATAACTGGAGACAGGAAACGCATGTCCTGTCTCCTGACATGTATTGATTACTGTCTATGCCTTTATACCAATGGAATAAAGGAGTAGGCTTTATTCAGTGTGTGGTGATCCTTGGATTATTGCTAAACATACCTTGTCTAAAAGGTGACAAAGCTGTAGTGATTTCACTGCAGAATAAACAATGGTTTCACCATACCAAAAGAAGTGGAAAATCAACACATTTACTGGGAGATTCAACAAGTAACAAAAAAAAAAAAAAAACCCTAATAACTGCTAGTATCAGACTGTAGCATATATGTATTTATTGCATTTGCTCATCATTCTACTGTAATTCTTTTTTCTTTTTATTAAATAAAGCAACTTTGTTTTTCTATGTGAGTTGCAACAGAAACTATATTCGTTTAGTATACCAGCATCTTATATTCTTTTTAGCAAAGGATAGCATTAAATGGTCCATCCACTTCAATCTCAACTATCAGTCTAAACCATTCTATGGTAATTTTGGACACTTTGACAAGGAACATTTTGTGCAGTTGTTCCCCCTGCCCCTACCGTACTACAATTTCTTACACTGCTCCCAAATGACGCTCTTTTATCCATACTTTTTTGTGTAACCATTTACTAGATCCTATTGTACGGCTGATATTGTTCATTCTTATTGTTGTTTTCTCTGCTAAGCATTAATAAAAATATTGAACAAGGAAAAAAAATACATGTGAATTCCAGCAGGGAGAATGAGGCCTCCTTGTAATATTTAGATATATGAGTAGACCTAAGAACTGTCTGACCTCTGTAGCCCTTGAGAGATATAGTAATCCCTATGTTTATGTGCACTCCATCTGGCAAAAGAACATACATGTGCAAATTGCTTATCTGCTTTTATGAATATTCTGATGAAAGATTTGACATCTGCCTGTCATGATAACATTGCCCTAATGTTTTAGTGTTCCATTTGGCTGAACTTACTACTTTGGTCTTTCCTCTTAAATTCAATCTCTCTTTTTCCGGAATGATTATTTTTGTTAGATAAGCAGTATAGTGAGTTAAAATCATGCATTTAATATCACATAATTATAAAACTTCATTTTTTTGTGGCCAATGATATTTCCATAGACAGAATTCTAGCATGAGCTAAAATAAGAATTTAAGCTTGCTATATACTTCATTGTGTGCCACAATTACTAAGTAGCATCTGTTGTATTAAGATATTATTAAAAGTGAACAAAATTATTTATAAAGAGCTAGATCAGTGATCCTACTCTCCTGGATCGTCGCCCTTTTTTTATCAGGTGGTCGCATCACATCTTTGAAAAACCCATATTAAAATCTACCCAGGGACACAGAATAACCCTGAGCTTCCAGAACACATTTCTTTGCAAGAAGTCTGAATCTGAAGACTCAAATGGGCTAGCACATTTAAAATCTCAACCTGAATTACTTCATCAAAGCTGGGAGGTCATCAGCAGTATTTTCATTACATGTGAACAACTTTTTTTCAGTGGGCTTCCAAAGTTGTAACTGCATTGCTGATAAAAATCTGGTGGCTGTGATTCCTTAAGCTCACTTGGGGATGCTCTCAAGCAGCCTCCAAACAGATAAATGGCATTAAAGGAGAGTTATGCTTGCTGGCTGGAACTCTTTTTTACTTACTTGATGTTAGAATACTATGAAAGTCAAGCAACTATAATTTTCAGAAAAGTTCAGCAATGGCTTCATCTTCATCTCCAGCTCCAGGTTTCCTTTGACAGGTTTCCATTGATGCAGAGGGTGTTTTTTTTTTTTTTTCAATTCTTTATCTAAATTTTCATAATTTTTAAAAGGAATACAAACAACCCCTCTTACACAGGGGTAAGACAATCTACCAAAAATACAAAACAAGCATACACGTATAAATCCCGCACTTATACCCCACTCCTACCCCCCCACCTCCCCCCCTTTTTTCCTCCTGCGGGCTACCTGCGTTCCATCTCACCCATTAGGAGAAAAATATCTCAACCTATTTTAGCACAAAATGGCTTCTGCAAAACGGTCTGATCTTTTGAAGGCTTCCCATCTGGCCCATCTGCCCCCCTTATCTACTTGATCCCTCTTCAAGGGACCATATACCTCAGAGTTTTCCATAGTATATGATTCATTGACTCTTAAGATCCAGTCCCTGATCCCGGGCCCCTCCTCTTCCTGCCATTTTTTTGGAATTGGACTCTTTGCAGAATTTAAGAGCACTGGGATCAGCGAGGCTCTATAATGTCTACTACCTCCCTCGGAACCATGGAACAAGCAGACCCATGGGTCTACCTTAATGACCCTACCCACTATCACCTCTATTCACTTGATCACCTCCTGCCAGAAGCTTTTGATTTTTTGACAATCCCACCATAAATGCGCCACAGTGCCCAGGGCCTCACAACCTCTCCAACATTTCGACGATCTATCAGGCATAAATTTGCTTATTTTAGTGGGTGTCATATACCACCTAGACAGGCATTTATAGTTGGTCTCAATTGTTTTCATATCTATTGCTGTTCTGTTCGTTGCCCCCAATATGCTCCCCACCCAACTTTTCTCACATCCAACTCCCAAATCTTCTTCCCATTTTTTGATGAAAAGTGGAATTTTATCCCCCCCCCCCCCCGTTGTTTATCAATATTTTATATACCACTGAGATATTCCTTTTTACTATATCCCTACAGAAAAGTTTCTCAAATGGTCTATAGTCCATTTCTTCCCTTAGGGGACCCGGAAGGCTGTTAACAAAATGTTCAAGCTGACTGTACCGCCACCCATTCACCTTCAATAAATCCCTTTTTTTAACTAAGTCCTGAAATATGCAAATTTTTCCCCTATTAATAATGTCTTTTAATTGTGTTTCACTATTCAAAATCCAGTTTCCTCCCACCTCCTCCATTCCCAGGGGGAAATATGCGTTATCCTTTAAGTAAATTAAGGGAGAATTAAATTCCCACTTCCTAGTGCAGTGAGTCTGATCCCAAAATTTCAACGTGAGGTGTGTTATATTATGTGTGTCTTCTCCCAGATACCTGTGTTGCGGGGGGTTCCAGATTATGTGATTTAATCTTACCTTACTTAAACTCATTTCTAAATTGACCCATCTTTTATTGTTACATACCTTTGCCCAATCTAGTGCCCGTGCGAGAACAATAGCTTTGTGATAATTTCTAAAATCTGGAATACCCAACCCTCCCTGTGCTTTATCCCTGCTCAACACTTTGTACGCTATCCTGGGTCTCTTATTCTTCCAAACATATCTACTTATTAAACCTATTAAAGATCTAAAATAAAATTGGGGCAAAGGAATTGGAAGCATTTGAATTTTATAGAGCACCTTGGGGGCTAGCACCATTTTAACTATGTTAATTCGCCCTATCCACGAGACCGGGCAATGTGAAATTCTTTTTATTTCTGCTCTAATTTCATCAAGAAAAGGTATAAAATTAAGTTGAAAAATCTTCCCTATGGAGCTCGGCAATCTAACTCCCAGATACTTAATATTATCCCTCCAGGGAAATCTAAAAACCTCCCCGAGTCTAGCGGCTTCCTGTTTATCAATATTGATTTTTAGGGCTTCCGACTTCTCGATATTAATTTTATAGTTTTACAACCCTCCAAATTTTTTCAATGTGGCTAATAGGTTAGGGATCGTAGTTCTAGGTTTGGTGATGTAGAATAGGACGTCATCAGCAAAAGCGGCCAACTTATGTTCCTCCTTTCCTACTGAGCATCCGCTAATATCTGGGTTTTTCCTAATAGTACTCAGTAGGGTCTCCAAGGTTAGAACGAATAGGAGCAGAGACAACGGGCATCCTTGTCTGGTCCCATTTCTCATAGTGAAAGGCGTGGAGGCTACGTTGTTAACTTTCACAAATGCTGTTGGATAATTATATAGTATTTTAATCCATTTTAGCATGGTAGGCCCTATTCCCATTACTGCAAGCGTTTCAAAAATGAATCCCCAGTCTACTCTGTCGAATGCCTTCTCGGCATCTATCGACAGAAGTAGACCTGGGGATCCCTTTGATCTCATGGCTTCCGCTATGAGAAGAGACCGCACCCCGTTATCTCTACCCTCTCTCCCTGGAATAAATCCCACCTGGTCTGGATGGACCAGTGTGGGCATTAATCCCTTGAGCCTCAGAGCCAGTACCTTCGCATATAATTTAGTATCTGCGTTTAACAATGCGATTTGCCTAAAGCTTGAGCACAGGGTGCAGTCCTTCCCTTCTTTAGAAATCAACGTCACTGAAGCTGTTAGCGCGTCTCTGCACATTTCGCCCTGTTTCCCGAGGATGTTCCAGACCCTACAGAGCCTCAGAAGGAGTGAATCTCTGAATTTTTTATAAAAGCTGGTAGTGAAACAGTTCGGACCCGGGCTCTTACCCGGGGGGGCGATTTCAGAGCCATGTTTAACTCTTCTACCGAGAACGGTCTTTCTAACTCCAATGAGTCATATTCCGACAGTTTGGGAAGGACTGCCCCCTCTAAAAAGTCTCTCACCTTTTCCTCCTTCTCTACCCCAGACTGTTCCCTTTGACTTACCGAATAGAGGGTTGTAAAGTATTGTCTGAATTCTTCGACTATCTCTTTAGAAGAATACCTTAGCTTACCGTTTTATTTTTAATCTTATCTATAAAATTTTCTTCTCTTTTTCTCTTTACTGTTGATGCCAGATGTTTCCCCACCTTATTACCCCTCTGGTATCTTTCTTTTAGGAACTTATTCATAACATTATATGTTTCTTTTTCTAGTAGATCTTTTAACTCTTCTCTTGTCAATAATAATTGTTGTAGTATGGACTTATTATTACCCGATGAGGCTTTATGTGTTTGTTCAAGTTGATGTATTAACGCAATTAGGCTTTCTTTCTTTTTAGTTCCCTCTCGTTTTACCCACACACCTATGGATATTAATACCCCCCTTATATAGGCTTTAAAGGCCTCCCATACAACCGTACCCGGGGTCTCATCATTGTCGTTATTTTAAAAAAACGTATCTATTTCCTGTTGAATTTTCTCCACTATCCAATCCTCCTCAAGGAGTTTTTCGTTTAACCGCCAAGTATATGGCTCCCTCTGAGGCCCCTCTAACATGACCTTCATCGAGACTGGTGCATGATCCGACAAAGTCATAATCTCTATCTTCGACTCTTTAATATGGCCCAGTAAACTGTGGTCCTCTAGCATGTAGTCCAACCTTGAATAGGTCCCATGCACAGCCGAGAAGAAGGAGTAGTCCCTTACCTTTGGGTGTTGCACTCTCCATACATCTATCAGGTGACAATCATGCAACTTTTTCCCAAGGCTCAGTAGTAGTTTTTTACTTGCCTCTCTACTGCTAGATGACCTATCCAAGGCTGGATCTAGACAAAGATTAAAATCCCCTGCCAGAATCACTTCCCCCTCCCTGAAATCCATCAGACTGCTCAGGGTCTGGGAGAGATAGACTATCGGATCTCTATTCGGGCAGTACACATTAGCCAATGTATATGTCTTTACCCCCAGTTTTACTTTAAAGAATAAGTACCAGCCCTCCGGGTCCACCCTCCTTCCTAATATTGTATAATTCAACCGATTCGAGAATCCGATACTCACTCTCTTCGCCCGCTTGATGGGAGAATCTCCATAAATCCAGTTTGGGTAATATCTTGAGTCCAACTTAATACCCTCTTCTAACACTAGATGCATCTCCTGCAAGAAGACTATATCTGCTCCATAGGTCTGTAACTCTTTTAACACTTTCCGCCTTTTCCCAGGGGAGTTTAGCCCTTTTACGTTATATGACAAGAAATTAATTTCCATCATATGACAAGAAATTAATTTCCATCATCTATGTATGAAAGAGAAAAAGAAAAATGAGACAAAAGAAAACTACAGAAACAGAACACTTAATCTGCGGGAGCCCCCTTCCACCCCCTCCCCAACTCCTCCCCTCCCTCCCCCCATGTCCATACCAGACTACAGGGACGCCGCAACCTAAACTTCTCTGTTGCCGCCTACGTCCCCACGTGCCTTGGGGTGAGACTCACATGGCGGGCCATGGTGTTCCGCCCCCCACACACAAAATAGTGGGCGGGAGGAGGAAGGTCACGGACAGCACTTTCTGGATTTGTCCACCCCCTCCCCCCCTTCCCCCAGCCCACCCCCCAACCCCCTGCCCACCCGCAGCTCCACCCCCCCATGCCCCAACCTTTTTTCTCTAATTAAATAGGCACCCCACCTGGGAACTTTGGTGATGCAATGTTTAAATCTCTACAAAAGTCTTGTAAGTCCTCTATCTGAGTCAATCTATAATTTCTACCCTCTTTCACATACATTCAATGCAAATGGGTAACCCCAGCTATACTTTATGTTGGCCCCCCTCAAAGCGTCCAACAGCGGTCTCAGCGATCCAAGTATATTTGGATTTCCCCATTGTTGTACTTCACAGGTTTTACCCCCCTTAATCTACTCTAAATCTTTGCCTGAAGAGTCTGGTATAGATTTTGAGGGGGGACCCCACACCATTTTTTTTTTAAATTTTGGCCGGGGTTCCCCTTAATATCCATACCAGACCTGAAGGGCCTGGTATGGAATTTAGGGGGACCCCTACATCATTTTTTTTTTAAATTTTGGTTCGGGGTTCCCCTGTGGGGAATTCCCATGTCGTTTTTATCAATTAACTTTTATGTGTATTGTCGGACCGGCAATTCATTAATAGCCGCGAGTAGTTTTAAATGACTTTTTTTCCTTTGAAATGTAATTTTGCTGTCAGACTGTTCTAAACACGGGAAACATGCACCCCTTTACAGGCATACTATAGACACCCCCCAGGTATGAAATTTAAAGGGATATTACACTTTTATTGTTTCACTTTAAGCATTATTAAAATCACTGCTCCCGAAAAAAACGGTCGTTTTTAAAACTTTTTTTTGCATTGATCCTTGTCTCCTGGGGCAGGACCCAGGTCCCCAAACACTTTTTATGACAATAACTTGCATATAAGCCTTTAAAATTAGCACTTTTGATTATTCATGTTCGTGTTCCATAGACTTTAACGGTGTTTGTGTGTTCGAACAAATTTTTTGCCTGTTCGCAAGTTCTGGTGCGAACCAAAACAGGGGGGTGTTCGGCTCATCCCTACTGGACAATGAGATGCAGCATACTGATTATGGTTTTGCTGTTCTTCCCCATCCTGTAAGTACCTTCAAGTTGTTGATTGACATCACCATGCAAAGGGCCAGTAATAAAGCTGACTGGCTCAAAAGCCCCCCTCCCTATCCTATTGTAAATGCTGTAGTGCAAGTTATTATCGGAGGCTGATACCAGTACACATTCTGGTATTTATTCTACTTCTAGGGAAAAGTGTATGTAATGATTTTTTTAAATAAATATAAAACATTAAATTTTTTTTTTTTTTTACATGTCTGTAGTATCACTTTATCCAAAATAACACACGTTTATTTGGTTATAACATAGTTACATAGTATAACATATTCACATCTTAAAGTACAACTAAAGGCTGAGGTATGACAATCTAAACAAGCACTAAATCAAATTACCTAAGTGGTACGCAGGCCTTATAAATTACCAAAACCTTTCTTTACCTTTCTTGAGTGAGACAACTCTGCCTTCATTTTCACACATGCTCCCCCTGTTAGAATCTGTAACTCACAGTTGGAGAGTTTCAGCACCAGCGGGAGCGCTGTCAATTAAGAAAGCAGCGGGCAGTGCTAGGTGTGGCCAGATGCTGGTTTACAAGCTACAGGCTACTTTTAGTAGTACACATTCTATAGCATTTTTCATCCCAATGTTGTGCAAGCAGGCATATACTATTTTGAGTGGCAATTGTTTGGAATTCAGGAGAAGTGCAGCATTGTTGCCACACCATCACAGGAAAGTATGTTAGGTGGACTTCACTTGCAGGATCAACAGGTAACTGTGGGACTTTTCAGAGGGACCAACACAAAACTGTAAGTGCAGATGCACATATAAATAAGTGTTTCATAACACATGTATTTATAGGGGGCCATAGTTTTACATTTATATAAATTGCCTTGTAATTCGATTTCAGTTTTTCTTTAATGGAGAACTGCTCTGATGGTCATGATTCTTTTGCATGTGTAAGTTTGTTAACTGTAACCTTGATTGCTAAGACATGAGCTCACACTGAGAAAAATAAAAGGTGCACATTACCTGATATTAAATAAACTTTATGGGATTTGTATTCTGTCCAAAGCTTTTAATTATTGGTTCCGCTACAAGCAAAATCCTGGAATGTCCATTGTTACAGCTATTTCTTCACTGGATGCAGTTGAACTGTACAACATTCAGTATGTTTTTTAAAGCTGTCTATGTAGCACTGTAATCAATTTAATGTAATGGAATACAGAGGACAGGAGGGTAATTTGAGTCAGACATTGCAAATAGCAATAATTTTTATTTTGTTGTTGGCAAGCAGTGATGCTAGTATTGTTTTGAAATAGAAGCCTGAGACAGAGAGTACAGTAGAAAATTTGAGAACAATTAAATATTACTGCAGTGGAATAGTATCTTTCTTCTACATTCTAATATGGGTGTGCTGGTTACTCTTTACACGGACAAAATATAACAAATAATTCTGTGCTGCCCAAAAGAATAAGCAGCTAACACGGCCAATAGGATATATGCATAAGTCAGAGGATAAACTATGTGTAGCGCTAATATGACAAATAAAATGACCATAGAAGACCATTACATCCTCAAATAGACAAACCCAAAGAAAAGGGGGCAACAAAAAAGTACATCCAAAAAAGTAAAGTCCTCAGTGAGTATGTGACTAATATAAGATAGTGACAGTCCTCAATGTAAATGAGACTTCATAAATAGATCAGTGCGCACGTGACATTTTGTGGGCACAGTTTTTTGTGGCATTTTTCTCATTAATATGACAGCATATTAAATCTGTATTGTCCATACAGCGGTTTTTGGCCATATATCCACTATATACATTTTTCCCTTATTGTTTTGTTTGCTTTTGGCCTAGTGCACGTTCACTTTTTGTTTCCACATTCACTTTTTTTCTCAACAATATTAATCTTACGAGTCACCGTGCCCCACCCACACGTTATTACGGCACTTAGAACATAAGATGTTATCTGCCGACTAGATGCACGACGCTATTTTGCATCGGTGCAGTACGGCCTTTCGAGACTAGATGCATGACGCCATCTTGCATCGGCGCAGTACGGCTACACTTATTTTATCCTCCTACTCTTTACACCAGTGGTTCTCAACTCCTGTCCTCAGGACCCACTAACAGGCCAGATTTTAAGTATTACCTTGGGGAGATGCAGACTAGAATACCGCAATCACTGAGCAGCAAATGATATCACCTGTGATGTATTTCAGTTATCTTGCAAACCTGGCCTGTTAGTGGGTCCTGAGGACAGGAGTTGAGAACCACTGCTTTACACAGAGCCATCTTCCCTTCATATAATTCTTTGGTAGTCTCCCTCTCTGAATTATATTTACTCACCTTGGTGCTGCGGCTCCTTTTTTATTCTCAGCAGTCATTCACTACCAAACAGAAATAACAGATGTATTAAAGTGGTTGTAAACCTCTGACATGAAATATGAGCAAAGCATATCCCTCTATAGTGTTTACTTGTCACTAAGGGGTTTATTTACTAAAGCTAGAGAGGGCAAAATGAGTTACAATTCTGCAGACAAACCAAACCTCAGCTTGTTTAATTAAGCTTTAGCAATAAACCTGGAAGCTGATTGGTTTCTCTGCAAAATTATGACTCATTTACATTTTACCCTCTCTAGCTTTAGTAAATAAACCCCTAAGTGTCATTTATGTCTGCTGCCCTTTTCCTCTTCTGTCTTCAGAAGTCACGTATGACAAGTTTTCTTGACACCCAAAAAAAAAAGGTTTGAGGGGAGGGAGTTATAGTACATAGCCTGTGATTGACAGCCTCAGCTCTGTTCCTGTGTGCTGTGTGAAGAGGAGACTGTCTCTTCCCTCCAATCAGCTCTCAGAGCTCCCCTCACTGGGAGGTGCAGAATATAACTTTAGATCCTCAACCCCTGCTTTCTGAAAGCTCAGACAAGCTATATGAATTTTGCACTTTGAATGTCTGTAGGGAATAGAAGACTACAGATAAACAGGTGCAACTTACATGGGAGAATTTGTTTAATCTCCATGTATCCCCTGAAGCTAGTCACATCACTGAGTATATGTAAGGGTTTACAGCCACTTTAATTACATATGGCTACCATTAGATGGGTGATCAGGTTCAACTTGTGTTCAGACTATGCATAGTAACTAAATTGCATTTTTTGAAGAAGTAGTAAAAGCATCATCAAAAGCCATCTTTCACCGCTGTAGCTATAGGCACTGTGGAGATATCCTCAATGTTAACAACAAAGGTACCTAAATATTCACTATTTGTATTATAGAGTAGAAAAGCATGTGAGACCTGAAATAATAGTAAGAACACATACTTCTGGTGAGTTGATAATTATACTCAGCTGGACACACATGGTGTTGAAGTTTGGAACATTTTCAAGAGTTTGAATATTTTAAAAGGAGGATTTATAATTTATAGGGCCCTTTGGTAAGCTGTGGTTGTTTTCAAATTTGTAACATATGTAATATACTGTAGGAGAATGCAGATTCTGTGTATTTATACAAAGAATTCATTAAATTGAAGCTAGACTTCTCTATGACATTAATACAACTTTGTTGGCACAATATTGTAGTGGGTATACTTCTTATACTAAATTTCTATATATGCGGCATAGGGTAGTTGGGATGGCTTTCTGTATGATGATAAGACTTCTGGACTACTTAAAAACTGTTTTAGTTAAACAAGGTGTGCAGGATATTATCTCCACTATTGCATGGATTGTGTACAGTGTTGACAGCCTCCATCACTGCAGATATGTGGGCGAGGTTGACCTAAAGATAGCCATTATTCTCTATACACTAGCTCATTGCAACATGCCCACTTATCTGCAACCACGTATCTGCAACCACTTATCCAAGTAATAGCAAAAGAAGTTGCAGATTCTTAAAGAATATCTAAAGCCAAATCTTTTTGTTTCATTTTGGATAGAGTAGTGGAGGTTAAAACTGCTGTCAGTTTTTGTTTTTCCATCTGTGTAGGAAGATTTTCCTTTCCTTTCCTTTTTGTCTTGTAGACCCAAAAGACAGTTTTCACAAGAACAGGTGTCCACATTGCAAGATGTTTCCTCTATTCCTGTTCTGGAACCAAGTAACAATTTTAGATTTACCCTCACTTTCATTCTATGTGGGGTTGATGGCCATGACAATTAGAGAGAATGCAACATCTGATGACTTCCATCATTCAATAATGTACAAGCAAAAATTCATTTTTTTTTTTATTTTCCTGTACGTGATTGGTTACCTTTTGCAAACTGAAGCATTTTCTTATTTACTAAGCTCTGGAGCAACTAAACTTGTGCCACTGCACTTTGCAAAGTGCACAGTCTAAATCAACCCAAAATACTTGCTACTAGGGGACCTATAACCTATGGTTTGATATCTGTCTCATATTCTTTCTATGAACTAAATTCATAACATCTCAGAAAGAGAGAATGCTGTTATTCCACACATATTTGCTCTTGTTATACATACTATAAAGAAAATAGTATAGTATGCTGGTCTGGAAAGCGTTGACTACATTTTTTTTTATATAAAGTAAAAAGCTACATCAAGTGAATTTGTGCAAGCTACTCATTCAAACAAAATCAATCTGTCACTGCCTGTTCAGATCTCATAAAGATTATACAGCTAGAACTTTCAGTAACTGAATTAAATATCTCATTAGTTTAATGTCTACTGGATATAGTTAGGTCATCTAATCATTTATGATCTTTAACCATAGTAACTGGGCTTTCAAATTGAAGCAGATCCATAAGCAATGATTCAGAGCAAAATTATGTGCTATATGCTGAGAATGCAGATGACCTTGTAAACATGAAATGGCATTTGACATTTTTGTAAGCAAAATATGGAGTGGGAGAAATGCTTGACTTCACATGATTAAGGTTATTAATATTAATAATAATAACAAACCCACATCTTTTTCAAGGGGGAGCTTGTTTATGTAATGGCTTTATATTTTAATATATTATTAAGTTACAAAAGTTATATAGTGAATCTGTGTCCACTTAAAAGTGTTTTTAAAGTCCAAACTCTCTCTCCAAGATTTTAGTTTTTCTGTCTGGTTGGGGGAGGGGGTGCAAATAATCCTGGGCCCCTGAGTCTCTTTAGAGACTAAGCACTTTTAGCACCACACAGGGAATCAGTGGTGTGGCAATTCTGAACCCTTTATTTTAGAGCTTTGGAACAACAGTAATTAACCCCAATAATCAGAAACTTCCCATGTCAAAAACATGTAGGGTCATTCCCATTTATGAGGAGTCTGATATGATCACAGGCATCCCCCATATATAGGGTATTTAATATCATCATTGCCACTATGTATATGGTATCCAATAGCATTATAGACACTTCATTGCATAAAGTGTCTGATTTCATCATTAACACTGATCATGCATAAGTTCAACATAAGATCAACATCTCTACAACCAATGTATAAAGTGTCTGATATCATTATCTACACTATCCATGTATAAGGTGCTTGATATAATCATGGTCACGCCCCATGTATAACATATCCAATACCATCACATTTACTGCCAATGTGTAAGGTATAAGATATCATTATGGACACTACCCATGTATAAAATGTCTGATTTCTACATAGACACGCTCAATGTATAAAATCTCTGTTGTCATCATGGTCACTATACATGAATAAAGTGTCCAATATCATCTTGGCCCTACTAATGCATTAGGTGTTTAACATCATCATGGTAATTTCCCATGTATAAGGTGTCTATTCTGTTTGGTACTTCCTTTAGGTGTCAATCATTGGTTCTCCCCATTTATAAGGTGTATCATATCATTCTTTTCTGGCCATCACATCATCAGGTACAATTCTGGGTTGGACATCAGTTGGTGACACAACAGCAGGCAAAGGGCATAACTTTAGCACAAGCATATTGTTGCATGTTTTTTGATGCAGAAAAGTATTCTTTTCCCATTGAATAATAAATAAAGACACTACACAAAACATATCATAGGTGCATTACCATATACAGTAAGTCACCATTCAGCCCTTTTGATATGACATGATAAAATGTTTAAAATAGGATTTATATGCAGTGAAGACTGCATGCTCCAAATTAAACACTTTATTTTCTATTGATTCAAATTGGTCATATTTCATGGTCTTTCCAAGAAAGAATGGTGCCAGAAAACAGGATTTTGAAGCTCTGACTTGGATCACTGTAATACACTGTATGCCAAATTAAGATGCATGCATTCTGCAGATAGTTGTATGTCTGTTTTCCAATCTGTCCTTCTTATTTTTATCTACTTTGTGATCTAGAAAATTACTTAACAGATGACAATGTGTCTGACTCCAAATGTCATGTTTTATTACTCAAAACAGGTTTCTGCAAAGCAGAGTCTCAATTATTTTAACAAACAATAGCATGTACAGTACTTGTAGAAATATTTTTGTATCTAAAGAGATGTACATGTAATTTATTTTATTGTTTGATTTAAAATGTCTTGGCCATATAAAATCAAAACAGCATAGGTAAAAACAATACTGACATGGAGTGAGAATGATGAGTTGCAGTACCGCGGTAAGCCAATAAGTGTATTGAATTTGCTGTAATATAGATTCCTGTTCCAAGCTTTGCAGCCATGGACCACGAATAAGATATGTTATTTGAAAATGAGTTTACCTCTGGTTGTAGCTTTCATGAGCTTAATTTATTTTGAAAATATGCTAGTTTTTTGGCATGCTATTCTGTGGCCTAGCTGCTTATAGCCTCATTAAGCATACAGCCAGCAGTCCATGCCTGTATTTTACTACTGATTGATAATTCACCAAGTACTAAAGTCATAGGATGAACATGACACACAAGGCGCTAGATGCTACAAAGGAGTCAGCAATATTGGATACCCAGTTACTGTTGTGACACGTTTGTTGAACATTTGACAATGTAGAACCTATGTGTGATATTTTACCAGAATACAGATGCTAAGTTTTTTTTTTTTTTAAATGCTTTTTAAAAGTGGTCTGTCTACATGTAAGCTTTGTTTTCCATTTGCAGTCTGAGTCCCTTCATCGGCTACTATCTTGAGATTTGAATCTTTGACTTTTTCATAACAGCAGAATGTGCCTCCTTGTCTGTTTCTATTAAGGATACTTGTGCATTAGACAGTACCTGTGGAGCGTAACACTAGTACAATTAAAATAAAAATTACATGAAATACATCATAAAAGGGATCTTTTTCTCCAGAGTCTGAAAATGGTTATTTTACAATTGCTTCGGTGAAGGGCTAGTTGCAAGTGCACATTGCAACTTATCAGTTCTTAGATGTGGTGGCTGCACTGGTTTTCATTTTTAGGCATTGTCCCTTTATTTTCACTTGTTGTTCCTGTGTGTAAGTCTGTTATTTTTAAACCTTATTTAACAGACCAAGCTGTTCAGCAAAAGTGGCTGTTAGAGGGTTGAGTCAAATAATTTAACACTGACCGAGGTACGTACAATAGTAAAAGTCTTTATCCTCTCCCCAGATTTACAACACCGGGTGAAAATAAAGAACAAAAAAAAGCCAAAAAATATATGCTTATGTAAATGTGCCAGAGATCCAGTAACATATCATTGCAGGCTGGAAAAGCTACAGTTAATGCTGATTCCAAACCCGGTTAAATCTTCACTGTGGTAGCTTTTACTGCTACTACAGTGACCCTCACTTTTTTTTGGTCCAGGGCTGAGCAGTTGCCCTGCTGCATTGTAACCACAGGGGGCCAACTGCTTGGCATATGCACCATTCAGAGAAGGCCTGGTATTTTTCTCAATGAATACAAGACATTCTTTGATTGGATGAGGTGGAGGTCACCAGCCTGCATCTTCTCTTTGTCTAATCAGAGAATGCTTTGCATTTGTTGCAAAAAATACAAGGCATTATATGAAAGGCATGGACCCAGAGGAAAGTGGAGATCACTGTAGTAGCAGCCAAGTATGAAATAAGCCAGGTATTGAATATGCATTCTTACATTGTTCCAAGCTGGATCAATGTAACTATGCAAAAAATACCTGAAATTAATCTTTAAACAAGCTTGTTATTCAACATTGGAAAAATCCAATTATTACTAAAATCTAGAGCTGCAGGATTCTGGCTAAAATGAGAATCACATTTTTTTTTTGCTTAGAATAAAGATCAAGATTCTCTCACAATTTTGGCGGCGTAACATCATCTTTCACATTATACAAAAAAAATCGGGCTAACTTTACTGTTTAGTTTTTAAAAAAATTCATTTAAGCATATTTTTTCCCAAAAAATTGCGTTTGAAAGACCGCTGCTCAAATACAGTGTGACATAAAATATTGCAATGACCACCATTTTATTCTCTAGGGTCTCTGCTAAAAAAATATATATGTTTGGAGGTTCTAAATTTTCGAGCAAAAAATACTGATTTGTAAGCAACAAGTGTCAGAAAAAGGTTTAGTATTTAAGTGGTTAAACTGACCTTATTTACAGACTAAAGTTCATTCCTTTGATCTAAAAGAACCAAATGATACTTTGTTTATAGTAATCTCCCAGCGCTGACAATGTTGACTTTTTAGTGAGTGAGCAGAGAACGGCTTTGCACTTGTTACATGCTGGATTAGGATTGTGAGGGGGGTTGAATCGCGCAGCTCTACTAAAACCCAAATAAAAGCATATGCATTCCTCACTTGTTATCAGCTACAAAAATTTTCTTCTCTTCTTGTGTGTGTAGTGTTGTTGCAAAAACTTCTGAAATCTAAAGGCAGTATACTATTCAAAGCCACTAAGGAGTTTGTGGAGCATGCTGGGTTGGTTTTCCATCACTGTTCATAGTAACACCCCTGGCCTTGATGTCTGCATGCATTAGGCCCTGTTGATATTACCATACCTTAATCACAATTCTAGTTGGATGCATGGATCCCTTTTCTCCTTAGCCCCTCAGCAATAATCAGTGGTTCTTGAGCATTCCCTCTGCTGTGTCCACAACCTCCTCTTTACTTCCAGCCACAATCATAATTTCCCTTGTCCACCAACAAAGACAAGATTATTTTTACATATTCCCACAATGGTCCATGATTAGATCACACTCAGCCTCCTCTATCCCCTGTCAATAATCAGTTGCCATTGCCATTGCCTACTCTCTCCTCCAGTGATCATGTATTCACTTTTACACTTTCAGTTGTGCTCGAACAGCTGCCTCCTTCCACTTTCCTCCATTCACGATCATCTACTTTTTGCTTTCTGTCGCACTCTCTGGTACATGCTCACTCCTCCTTATGCTTCTTTTCTATACAGTCAGCTACTACTCTGCCTTCTCTGTCCTTCTCTGTTTTTATTGTCAGCTATCACTCCTCTCTCCCCTCAACCCTTGACATGATTAACTGCCTCTTCCCTCTTTTATGAGACTCGGACATTCTGCACTCCACCCTCTCCACAAGTCCAAGATCAGCCACCATTCTGTGTTCCCTTATGGTCCATGATCACCTTCCAATCTGCCTTTTTTCCCACTGGTCTGTGTCCAGCCACCACACTGACTCCTCTATTCCCACACACCATGGCCCATTTACACTTTGTCTTCCACCATGGCCAGTTATAGTAAAATGGCACAACTCAGCAAATAATATGCGTCTATCTAAAATATTGTCAGACTGGCCAGCAATGTTATGGTCACACAGAGGACAAAAAAACATTTACCTAAATCAACCTGTTCATAAACAAGTTTCACATTTGCTAATATTGTGGGAAAGATGATTTCCAAAAAATGTTCAGGTTTTTCCTTTAACTACTTCCCATCCATGCTAATTCTGACATATCTCATATAAAAATCAGTATTTGCTAGAAAATTACTCAGAACCCCCAAACATTATATATTTTTTTTTAGCAGAGATCCTAGAGATCAAAACGGGTGTCGTTGCAATTTTTTATGTCACGCTGTATTAGTGCAGCATTTTTTTTAATGCAATTTTTCAGAAAAATATTCTTTACACTTTAATACATTTTAATGCAAAAAAACACAATATATAACCCAATTGCTTTGTAAAATATAAATGATGATATTACGCAGAGTAAATAGATATCTAACATGTCACGCTTTAAAATTGCGCACGTTTGTGGAATGGCACCAAACTATGGTACTTAAAAATCTCCATGGGCAAAGCTTTCAAAATGTTTACAGATTACCAGTTTAAAGTTACAGAGAATGTCTAGTGCTAGAATTATTGTGTTTGATTAACGTTTGCGGCGATACCTCACATGTGTGGTGCAAACACCGTTTACATATGCGGGCACACCATATGTATGTGTTTGCTTCTGCACGGGGACACTATAAACTTTTTTTTTTTATTAATTATTTTGTTTTGTTTTTTAATTTTTACACTACCCCTTTATTTTTATTTTTTGATCACTTTTATTCTTTTTGCAAGAAATGTAAACATCCAGTGTGATAGAATGCATGACAGGTCCTCTTTATGGAGACATCTTGAGTCTATAAGACCCCAGATATCTCCTCTACCCTGGTAAGCATGAGATTAAAAAAAAATTGATCTCTGCTTTCTAGGGGAAAAATGGCAGTGTTTACATCTGCCAGAGCTGGAAGTGTCGTCATGACGTCGCTCCTGGCCTCCCAGGATCATAGAGATGGCCTGGGACCATGCGGCCCTCAGCCAGCTCTGTGGTAACCCGCCATCACTACCGAATGGGAGCGCCCAGAAAGGCACCAAAGGGCTGTAAGAGGGGGGATGTCCCATCTTGCTGCCTGTAAAAGCAATCCAATGTCTAATCAGCTGCTAAGATGGCTTTTGCTGTGTAGGGAATCAGTAGTTGAAGAAAAAGATATCTGGATGATGCCTGTAGCTGCAAGCATCATCCAAATATAGACCTCTAAATTTCACAATGTTATCATGACATCATGAGGATGGAAAGTAGTTAAAATATATGTTCTTATTATTAAGTCCAAGTGGGAGCAAAGTGTAAAGTGGAGTAAGGCCCCTTTCACACTTGTGTGGCTTGTCCTGCGACTTGAGACTGCAAAGTCGCATGGCAAGTCGTTCCCCGTGTTTTCCAATTAGTACCATTCATATCTGTGTGACTTCAAGTCTCAGCTACTTCAGAGTAGTCCCTGCACTACTTTGGTCTGACTTTGATGCAATTTGAGGTCCATAGACCTCATGTTTACATACGCATTGCTTAAATTCACATCAAAATTGCTGCAAAAATCAAGGCAAAATCACGGCAGAATCGTGCAATTTTCAGGTCGCACAAGTGTGAAAGTAGCCTAACAGATGGCACAATCCATCTGTTGTATTTTTGCTTTGGAAATCCAAAGTCCATATATGTTATACAATATACAGCAAGTATCTGTATTAATCCCTATCATGTTGTTCTTTATTATTTTCCATAGTCTAAGGCAGTAAACAGTTAAGCAGTTAACAAACAGATTACTACCACTGTATCTCTGGGAATATATGTGCTTTGGAGTGTGAATAAAAGCAAGGAAAAATCTTCACATGCTTTAGAAAACAGGAGACAGACAGTCTTAAGCAATCTTTCTGGATTCTGCCTCTTCTCCAGGCTGACATGCCTTAGAAATATTACAGTGCACAGACATGGCCTTAGGTCTGTCTATATTTAGACATGGCAACAGAGTGCATTGTAGAGAGATATTTTTGTGAATACAGTGAGTCTAAATGTAGCCTTCACAAATTATTCTACTCTATGCATTTAGTTGTGTTTAAGTCAGTTATTTTACCTCTTTTGACATTATTTCTAATTGATTACTTTCAGTATCTAGTGTGTTAATGAAAAACACAAATTCTGCAATGTTATTTTGTCGCATTGGTACTGCCAAGTACTAAACTGGGGTTTTTAAATGTTTTAATCTGATGACATAGTCACTATGCTATATCGGTCACTGCTGATCCACTGATATCATGAATGCACAAATTAGGCTACACAGTCAAGTGGAGACCCATCACAGTCATGTGGTTGGCCCATATGGGGTCCCAGGGATACATTCATTACAATATATTTTTTCAGTTAATCATGTTAAGTCGTAAGTTCAACGAACATCGGGTGTTTGCCCATTCGCCGAATTCCAAAAATTATGGGGCATTCGCGGGAAATTTGAGTGCCGCAGAATTCCACGTAATGCACTGCGAGATCGCATTGATGTCCGATGAAGCTCAAGTGCATGCTTTGGCCAATCACAGCACGTTCTGCTGTGAGGGCCATGATTGGCCAAAGGCAAGGTGCCTTTGGCCAGTCATGGCTCAGGGGATCAAGTCCACGCCCCACACTATGTAAGGCTGCTGACATAGTGGCTGTACATAGTGTAATGAATGACAGCAGCAAAATTACATTTCTAAAGGTAAAAATGTCATTTAAAACTTCTTGCGGCTGTAATGTATTGTCAGATCCCGGCAATATACATAAAAATCATTGAAAAAACTGGCCTGGGTTCCCCTCCCCAGTCCATTACCAGGCCCTTCGGATCTGGTATGAATATTAAGGGGAACCTCGCACCAAAATGTAAAAAAAATGGCATGGGGTCCCCCCTAAAATCCATACCAGGCCCTTCCTGATTCTGATAAGCACCTGCCCACAGATCCCCACAACCACCGGGCAAGGGTTGTGGGGATGAAGCCCTTGTCCCCATCAACATGGTGAGGGCATGTGGCCTGGTATGGTTCAGGAAGGGGGGCACTCTCTCGCCCCCCCTTTTCCTGTGGCCTGCCAGGTTGTGTGCTTGGATAAAGATCCGGTATGGATTTTGGGGGACCCCAACACCATTTTTTTGTATTTTGGCACAGGGTAGCGTACATTTCATCTAAAGTAGATCTAAACCCACCCATAAAAATCTCATATAAGCTATACAATGTTAATATAATTTCAATATTTTTAAAATTATAGCCTATAATAAAATTATCCTTAGGGATCTTGCCATAAAGGTCCAGGGCCTTCCTGTTATGGAGTATAACTGTTTCCAAATTGTGTTTCTGCAGGGTGCTAATATACTCGGCAGAAATTGTCTACCTGATCCAGAGCAATGATGTGTAGCTGACAATGAAGCGAGTGCATGTAGAAGAAAAAAATGATAAAAACAGCATTTTATTTAAAAAAAAAAAAACAGTTATTTATAATACACAGTGATTCTGATTTACTAAAGGAGTAGCCAGAAAAAAACATACACAAATGGAAGAAGCGTCAGACCAAATTATAAGAGTCCAATTTAATTTATTGGTTTGCACTAAAAACAGCCAATGCATTTTGGGGACCAGAAGACATTCCTCTTTCATAAGAACTCCAGGTAAAATAAGAAACTTGAACAGACTTATAATAGGGCTTTTCTATGTGAATCTATGTAGGAAAGTTAACTGCTGGACTAGGAGATTTACTAGCAAGCAAATTCCAAATGAGCAATCAAGATCTAAAGGAGTAGAGCATGTTCAATTGCAAAGTAAATTTTCACTTAATTTAGTCAATGTGGTAAAATGAAGTTAGTTTGCATAAAATACCCAATAATGTTGAGTTTACTTTGTAAAGTTTAATGCATGAGATGATGTTTGGCTGATGTTAATCAATCAACCATGTGCAGGCAAAAATTCTGTTTTTTAAAAACTTTGTGCACATGTATGGGTATTTTTTTTTTACAAAGCGAGTTTCATGTTTATTTCTCCTCAATCAGTAATAATAAGCAAAAAACACTTTGTGAACTGAAATTCACTTTGTCAACGATCTCCTATTTTATTAAATCCAGATCACTGTATCCAGTGTGTTTACCTTACATCAAATGTTCCTAATTCTGCTTTCAAGTGTATATTTAGAGTTCTGCTTGGGGGAGACAGTACAAGTGACTTACTGCAATGTGTGCTGCAAAATATGCAGTGGTATTATGCAATATTAAAACCCCAGTGACTGATACTTGGCCCCAGTGTCTCAGACATTTCTTCCTAACTCAATATCTATCAATAACATTGCTTCTCAACTAAATCCCCTGGTACATCTGGAGCACCCACTGATGCATTTGATCATTGAAATGTTCATAAAGCAAATCTTCAACAGCAGAAACTTTTAAAGCCATTAGGGTTGATTTATTCAAGGCTCTTACAGTGTTATTATTATTCATGTGATCACAGACAACAACATAGCTAAAGTGGAGTGCAAGTACTTATTTAATAGCTAATAGGGTGATGATAACAAGGAAAAATGAATTTCCATTTAAAGAACAGCCCTCAAAGCTAATTACTGCCAAGGGTGGAGGCATCTATTTTTTAAAATGAAAGATTCTGTCAAAAATTAAGGTAAACCTTGAGATGCAAACAAGAAACAAAACCTACAAATTTAGTATTTCAGAACATGTGTGTTACCATCTGAAGTCTGGCTTCAGAGGATTACTGAAAATTAAATTTGAGGTAATTTAAAGTAGTATCAAACCCAAAAACAAAAGTTTTATAAATTGCACTTAACAATTCTTAGATGTGATGGCTGCATTTGTTTTCCCTTTATGTTCACCAGTTTATCCCGCCAGTAATTATGTTTATTTTTCAACTGCCTTCAACAGACCAAGCTGTCCAACAAAAGTGGCATTTGGGTTGAGATAAACCATTTACCACTGACGGGTACTTAGAACTTAGAATGGTCAGCTTTTATTCGTAAAAAAACAAAACATGATGCTGTTTCTGATTAAAAAGTAAAGCATTAGCTAGAGTTTGACACAGGAAGTGTATTACTGGTGTGTAAGTGTATTACAGAACACCGGGTGAAAATAAAGAAAAAACAAAACAAAAACAAAACAAATGCAGGCATCACATTTAGGCCTCATGTACACTGCTGCTAGTAAACGGCCGTTCAGAGGCAGTTGGCTGCTTTTTTCAGCTGCCCCTGAACTCATCCAATGTTATCTTATCAGTAAATGTACACAGGTTCCTTTAATGTCGTTTTTAGGCAGTTGAGTTTAGAGGCCTTTTTTGGAAAGCAAAAAAATGAGTTCATAAAATATAAATATTGATACAAAAGTGATCCATAAAGAGCTCAGGTGCATATGAGTCAGAGACTACCCAACTTCCTTGCTTAACTTTTTTTATAAGGGAACCAATCAACCTAAAAAGCCATGCACAACTCTGCCTCCAGCTACATCACCAACATCATCTCAACATACCAACCAAACAGGTCTCTTCACTCCTCCCAAGAACTCCTGTTCTCTACAGTAGTTCTCTTGTCACCTCCTCCCACATTCGCCTCCAGCACTTATCCAGAGTCTCTCACATCGTCTGGATCTCTTTAACCCAATCTGTAAAACAATCTCCTACTCTATCCACCTATGCCAAATACTAGGCAGAATTGGGGTTATTTCAATTATTTACAACCAGTTTTAATCATAACTGTGATGAAAAACAGACCAAATAATCAACACAACCTACCATCAACATTGTCTGGCAAAACCATGTGACTATCGCAATTGCAGTTAGTGGTAGGTTGTCTTTATCCATTCAATTGTTTTTGCAATAAAATTCTATATAAGGAGTGGGAATATATAGGACTATTGTTGAATTTGACAAAACATTGCTTAGAGTATGGCTACGATTAGAGTTGCTGGGATTCCTGAAGGCAAAAGTATCAGAGGGGTATCACAAAAAGTTTAGAATAATATATCTCATTAAAGGATCCACTATTTAGAGGACAGCTCTGTAAAGTCAGATCACTGATCCACAAAACAAAAATTAGCTTTGTGGAATACATCATTCTATATGGGAAAACAGAAGGCATCACACTTTTGATTGTAGGGGTATACTGGCAGATGTCCATAGTGGCCACTTCTATCTACCAAAATTCCCCACCAAAATAGAAGACCAAGGGTGTGGTTTAGAAAAGAGAAACAGAATTAACTAGAAGCACTCACCAGCCATTATCCTGACCAATAACGGGGACCTTCATTTGATGACACAAAATATATTAAATATATTAACAAAATGCTCCTATAAGAAAATAATGTATAAAACAAATTATTTACACAATTAAGTCTGTCAATGCCATAAACAAAGCCCTTGGGGGCTTGTTCACACTAGCCCACACAGAATACTGAGCACATTTCTTGTGTGAGCTCAGCTGATGTTCATTCTCTATGTGCCTTGAAAATGTTACAACCAAAAACAGTAGTAAACCCCACTTTTTTTTTTTTTTCCCCTACACCTGTAAGGGAAAAGGCATAATGAGCTTGTATGCACCACATACTAGCTTATTATGAGATTCTTACCTTAGAATGAGGTGCCGGCATCTCACTCTGTCCACGCCGAGGGAGCTGACATTTCCCCTCGGCATGTCTTCCGGGTATTGCGCCTCCGGCGCTGTGAGTGGCCGGAGCCGCGATGTCGTCACTCCCGCGAATGCGCGCGGGAGACTTCTGTCCGGCAAGCTCCGGAGTTTGCCGGGCTGTCAGCCGAGAATTCTCTGTGCGCATGTGCCACAGCAGTCAGTGGCTCATTGCGAGGGGAATATCTCCTAAACTGTACAGGTTTAGGAGATATTTTTTTACCTACAGATAAGCCTTATTATAGGCTTACCTGTAGGTAAAAGTTTAAAAAAAAGGTATACAACCGCTTTAAATGTATTTCATTGAGATTTTATGTGATAGACCACCACAAAGTGGCACATAATTGTGAATTGGAAAGAAAATGATAAAAGGGTTTTCATAAATTTTTACGAATAAATATGTGAAAAGTGTGGTGTGCATTTGTATTCTGTCCAGTCAATACTTTTTAGAACCACGTTTTGCTGCTATTACAGCTGCAAGTCTTTTTGGGTATGTCTCTACCAGCTTTGCACATTTAGAGAGTGACATTTTTGCCCATTCTTCTTTGCAAAATAGCTTAAGCTCTATCAGATTGGATGGAGAATGTCTGTGAACAGCAATTTTCATGTCTTGCCACGGATTCTCAATTGGATTTAGGTCGAGACTTTGACTGGGCCATTCTAACACATGAATATGCTTTGATCTAAATCATTACATTGCAGCCCTGGCTGTATGTCTAAGGTCATTGTCCTGCTGAAAGGTGAACCTCCACCCCAGTCTTTTACAGACTCTAGCAGGTTTTATTCTAAGATTGCCCTGTATTTGGCTCCATCCCTCTTCCCATCAACTCTGACCAGCTTCCCTGTCCCTGCTGAAAAAAAGCATCCCCAAAACATAATGCTGCCACCACCATATTTCATGGTGGGGATGGTGTGTTCGGGGTGATGTGCAATGTTAGTTTTCTGCCACACATAGCATTTTGCTTTTAAGCCAAAAAGTTCAATTTTGGTCTCATCTGACCAGAGCACCTTCTTCCACATGTTTGCTGTGTTCCCCACATGGCTTCTCGCAAACAACATATGGGACTTCTTATGTCTTTCTTTCCACAATGGCTTTCTTCTTGCCACTCTTCCATAAATGCCAGATTTGTGGAGTGCACAACTAATAGTTGTTCTGTGGACAGATTCTCCCACCTGAGCTGTGGATCTCTGAAAGCTCCTTCAGAGTTACCATGGGCCTCTTGGCTGCTTCTCTGATTAAGGCTCTCCTTGCCCAGCCTGTCAGTTTAGGTGGATGGCCATGTCTTGGTAGGTTTGCAGTTATGCCATAGTCTTTCCATTTTTGGATGATGTATTGAACAGGGCTCAATCTTTGGATATTTTTTTTTATACCCTACTCTGCTTCAAACTTCTCCACAACTTCATCCCTGACCTGTCTGGTGTTTTCCTTGGCTTTCATGATGCTGTTTGTTCACTAAGGTTCTCTAACAAACCTCTGATGGCTTCACAGAACAGCTATATTTATACTGAGATTAAATTACACAGGGGTGGACTCTACTAACTTTGTGACTTCTTAAGGCAATTTGTTTCACTAGATTTTAGTTAGGGGTGTCAGAGTAAAGAGAGCTGAATACAAATGCATGCCATACTTTTCAGAAATTTATTTTTTAAAAATGTGGAAAGCCATTTATCGTTTTCCTTCCACTTTACAATCATGTGCCACTTTGTGTTGGTATCACATAAAATCCCAATAAAATACATTTATGCTTTTAGTTGTAACATGACAAAATGTGAAACATGTCAAGGGGTATGAATACTTTTTCAAGGCACTGTATGTTGGGCCCTGTATTTTTACCATGCAGCTTTTTTCTTAACTTTATTGAAATGTCATTCATTTTTATGCATTGCAATTTAGCTGCAGTAAATAGAAACACACAGATAGACAGAGATGTCAGGGGTGTGGTGCAGAAAAATGAGGACATGAAGGACATGATTTTTTTTTCTCCTATCTGTTCCTTTGTAGTGTGCACAGTGCACATTGCCCTTGTGGAGACCTGTGTTTTCCAAGTGCATTACTATTAACTTATTAACTTTCGGCAGATGAGCAAAGCAGTAATGAGAGCAAGGTCAGCTTTTATATTAGCATGCTAGTGGACCTTTGTGAAGTCACTGCTACTGCTTCTGTTATCAGTGACAAAGTTGGTCTTGATCTATTGTGGTTTATATTTTCTGATCAGTGAGTATGAAAGAAACAACCTTATTTTTGCTGATTCTTGTATTTGACAAACCAACACATGCATTGAATTTCCAAAATTAGGTTAGTATAATGTAATAGTGTAACTTCAGTTAATAAGAAATATGCAATTTAAGACCCGCTTTGACTAGGCAGAACAAAAATCTCACACAAGACAAGAGTGAAATCTAATTTGCTCTGTAATTACTATAACTTGCTAATAAGATAAAGCAGATCCAAGCAGCAGTCAGCCATAATGTGACTTTTTTTCTCTGAAAAACCCTAATTTCCAATATTTAAATACAATTACCAGGAACTCGTTACTCCTAGCAATTTTTACTGCACACTATGCAAGAGGGACTCATTGCTCCTAGCAGTTTATACTGCACACTATGCAAGAGGGTTTTATTACTCTTACATAAAGTACTTCAACAATGGCAGTTTTTATTATACCCTTTGTATGATAAAAGAGTCATTTACGACATTGATACAGAACAATTGAAAGTCATTGGAACAGAGCTCTTTGTGAACCAGATGAGCAGCACACCCACCATTAGTATGAGTCCTGCAGTAAGGCGCACAATAGGGAATCCTATGGCTTCACCTTTGAATGCACAAAGAAGATCAAACTTTCTGGAAATGTGGACCAATCACTAGCGTTTGCCAAAGAAAATAGCAAGGAAAGCTCCTTCTATGTCAAAGGGTGTGTTTGCTAAGCATTTGATCATTTTGAAATTATTAATTGGCTCCCTCTTTAGAAAACCAGCCCTAATATGTCCGTTTCCATTATGACTTGTGCAAGAGATTCAACACATCTCTTTGCCAAGTATTGTATGGAATTATGTTCAATCGATTAGAATTGGAAAGCAACAAAATGATATAGCTTAACCACTTCAATACCGGGCACTTATACACCGTCCTGCCCAGACCAATTTTCAGCTTTTAGCGCTGTCGCACTTTGAATGACAATTGCGCGGTCATGCTACACTGTACCCAAACTAATTTTTTCATCATGTTGTTCCCACAAATAGAGCTTTCTTTTGGTGGTATTTGATCACCTCTTGGGTTTTTATTTTCTGCTAAACAAATTAAAAAAAGACCAAAAATTGTGAAATTAAAAATGTTTGGTGGTTTAGGGTGGCATACCTTGTGGTGACATCCCTGGTGGTCCTAGTGGCATCCCTGGTGGTCCAGTGTGGGCATCCTGGGGGGGCTGCGCTGATAATCGATCAGCACAGACCCCCCATCAGAGGAGCAGCCGATCGGCTCTCCTCTACTTGCGTCTGACATACATGAGTGAGGAAAAGCCGATCACTGGCTCTTCCTGTTTACACTGTGATCAGCCGTGATTGGTCATGGCTGATCACGTGGTAAAGAGTCTCTGTCAGAGACTCTTTACCTAGATCGGTGTTGCGGTGTGTCAGACTGGGGGCACGCAGCGGCTTAATATCCTGAAGATGTCATATGATGTCTGGTCAGGGTATTGAAACCACTTTGCCGCTGTCATTTTGCTATATGGCGGGCAGCAAGTGGTTAAAACATAGCGTTTTCCAGGATTCCCAAAAATGTCTGGCATTCAAGTATGCAATCTATATTTGGCAATCTTCTAAGAAATACTCTTTCCTTGAGCTTAAGCTCATGTTGTAGTGTATTTGTATCACCCAATGTAAAATGTTATATTGTTGTGCTGCTATTTGCCTGTTAATTAATTGTGTAATATGCAATTATAGAAGATCTGTCCTTTTTGTTAGAGTAAAGCCTCGTACACACAAGATTGTTGGCCAACAGAGCGTCAAACTTTTTCCAAAGGGCATGTGCCAGGAACTTGTCTTGCATACGAACGGTACATAATTGTCAGCCAACAAATACGAACGTAGTGACGTACTACGAGGAATTTCAGCTCTTGAGCGCCACCCTTTGGGCACCTTCTGCTAATGTCATGTTTGGTGAGCATTGATTCTGAGCATGCGTGTTTGTACTTTCAACTATTGTGTGACAGATTTGTTTACAGACGATAGGAAAATCTGACAACAGACCATTGCCCGCCGAAAATTTACTAGCCTTCCATCCAACATTTGTTGGCGGAAAGTTGGACAACAATTGTCTGGTGAAGCGTACTAATGGTTGGATTTTAGACCAACAGTCTGTCATCACACAATTCCCTGCCGAAAATATGATTGTGTGTACGAGGCTTTAGGATAACCATACACTTTCACATTTTATTTTGTTACGACTGAATGATTTAAAATTCTTGTGGCATAGAAAATATCATAAAAGATCAGTTGCTGAAGAACACTGAAGGAATTGTGCTATTTGTAGTTATTCATTTTAATTTCTTCATTGTATTTACTACAGCAATCAGCAGCTGTATTTATTTAAACAAATACTAAAAAAAAGAATAGCAGTGAAAAAAGTTTCAGCAAATATTTCATGTCAAACTGTATGAAATATCAGAATACAAAAGTGCACAAATAAGGCCCAAAATGCACCGCTCAGCGCCAAGGATGAGTTATCTTCAAAGGTGATAGATATCCAAAGTATAGCTTATGATGTAAAATACAATGTTTTAGCAGCTCCTGAAAAATTTAAAACATATATACACAATTGGCAATTTAAAGCAGTATCAAATATCATATAACTTCAAATCACCATAGCAGCACTCATATCAAACTTTTAAATCTATGACATGCTTGTATACAATATATCATATACGTAAAAGAAAAAGTCCTGTGAAGTGGTATCGGGTGGATAGATCAAATTTTCTTATAGGTGATTAGAAAGTTCTTTAAATGTGTACACCACACACCCAGGCTTGTCACCACGTGGAAAGAAGCTTGCCCCTTTGGGGTTAAACTCACAGAAAATCTGATCAAGCCTCCCAGATATAACTTTTTGTCGCCACTCATCAGGGAAATCCAATGACTCTGTTAATATTCATATTAGGTATGGGCAGCTCCAACAAGCCAGGATCATGTGTGAAGATAAAAAGAATCACATAGCATAGTCCCGTTTTATGTACTTTATTGAAGCAAAATCAGCAGCCCCCTTACAAGTTATACGTACAGTAGGTGACTGCGATATTGTGTCAATCTCGTCGCTGTTATCGGTGAGATTTGACACCTGCGAGCCCCGTCACGGGGGCCAGCTCCGAGCTGGCTCGCTCATCGGGAAAGGAAAACTGTGTTTTTTCCTTTCCCGATGAGCGACAAGCATTGCTGACAGGTGTCTAGTATGAATCATGAGGGGGAACGCCGCGCCAAGTTTTAAATAAAAAACTGGCATGGTTTCCCCTCCAGTAGCATACCAGGACCTTAGGTCTGGTATGGATTTTAAGGGGAACCCCCTACGCTGAAAAAAACGGCGTGGGGGTCCCCCCAAAATCCATACCAAACCCTTATCCGAGCACGCAGCCCAGCCGGTCAGGAAAGGGGGTGGGGATGAGCGAGCACCCCCCCTCCTGAACCATACCAGGCCGCATGCCCTCAACATGGGGGTTGGTGCTTTGGGGCAGGGGGGGGCCCTGCGGCCCCCCCACCCCAGAGCACCTTGTCCCCATGTTGATGGGGACAAGGGCCTTTTACCGACAACCCTGGCCGTTGGTTGTCGGGGTCTGTGAGCGGAGGGCTTATCGGAATCCTGGAGCCCCCTTTAATAAGGGTGCCCCCAAATCCTGGCCCCCATCCTATGTAAATGAGTATGTGGTACATCGTACCCCTACCCATTCACCTGGGGGAAAAGGTGTCAATAAAAAAAACACACTACACAGGTTTTTAAAGTAATTTATTAGGCAGCTCCGGGGGTCTTCTTCCGACTTCAGGGGTCTTCTTCCGACTTCTCCGCTCTCTCTGGCCTCTTCTCCCAATGTTTGGTTCTTCTCCTGCTCTCTGGCCTCTTCTCCCGGTGTCCGATTCTTCTCCAGCCCCCTGCCCCAAAGTGCCCACCCCCCATGTTGAGGGCATGCGGCCTGGTAAGGTTCAACAGGGGGGGCGCTCGCTTGTCCCCACCCCCTTTCCTGACTGGCCGGACTGCGTGCTCAGATAAGGGTCTGGTATGGATTTTGGGGGGACCCCCATGCTTTTTTTTGGCGTAGGGGGGTTCCCCTTAAAATCCATACCAGACCTAAGGGCCTGGTATGGCCCAGGAGGGGAACCCATGCCAGTTTTTTATTTCAAATTTGGCACGGTGCTCCCCCTCATGATTCATACCAGACACCTGACAGCAATGCTTGTCGCTCATCGGGAAAGGAAAAAACAGTTTTCCTTTACCGATGAGCGAGCCAGCGCGAGATGTACAGTAACCTGTCGCAGAGAACCAACGCGATGGGATTGCGCTGGAAACACATTCTCACGGTCAGGTACTGTACAAGATAAGAGAATTAAAAAGGCAGTTATGTAAACCATAGCACTTGTCACGAATCACCAGTATCGGGAAGGCTCAAGCATCCAAAATGAACGCTTTACTTCGTTACTTCCTGGTTCTCCCAACTAATGGTGACCCGCAAACTGCACTTTTTGGTTAAGTTCTATTGGCAAATAGCATGTCTAATTTTCTTTTTTTTCTTTTTTTAATGCACAATAAAAAAATTGTGTAGAATAATACTTGGCTATATGTCTTACTTCAAATGATAGTTTTGCAGTAGGCAGTTACATTTACATTTACAAAATACAATGTAAAATTAACAAGGGACACAAAGATAGTTGTATCTTCGATCTTAAAAACTATGGGCTAATGGTGTTGTGGTGACTTGCACAAAAAAAAAATAACAAGCATAATAATATTATTCTTGATATCACTAGAAAAAAAAAGCCTTTGAAATTTTGCTTGCAATAACTCCACCAGTATCACCAGCAAAGCAGTTTCATTATTATCCCATTAAAGAAGAAGAGAATGTGCGCTGCATTTCGAGATTTCATAATTTGCCACGTCACGAATGTTAATTTTCTATTACGAGCGCTAGTTTACAAGACCAATCGCTTCTAGCTCATCCTTGCTTCCGAGCATGCGTGTTTGTACTTTGGACTTCTGTCCAATGGACTTGTGTACACACGCTCAGAAAATCCAACAACAGACATTTGTCCGTTGAAAATTTTAAAGCCTGCCATCCAACATTTGTCCGCAGAAAATCCGACAACAATTGTCCGATGGAGCGTACAAACGGTCGGCTTTTCCGCCAACAGCATCACACAATTCCCATCGGAAAATCCGACACACAAATACAATAACTACAAATAAATAATGTGCAACATTAATTTTACCACCAGACACATATCAAAGTATACATTTTTATTCAGACAAACCTAACTGTGGATTGCAGTTTAAAGGGTAACTCCACTTTCATGGGAAAAAAATTAGCAAATAAAAATAATAATATAGCATATACAATTGGGACACATGTAATATTATGATTGAATGTTATTAAAAATGACCTTTCCTTTTCAATTTGCAGAGCTGTTTTCTGTAAAATGCAATGCAATTTGGCTACCTGGAGGCATTCTGTACACAGATTCAGTACTGAATGCCCCAGAAATGTCATTCCCTGCTTTTGTGATTGGTTTACTGATTTTCCCAGAAGTCTGCACTAAGATAATAATCAGATTTTGAGCATCCCCTGCAACAAAATTACATTGTCTGTGAGATACTCTGAAAAGGGAAATCACATCTAAAGGATGCAGACCCAGCACATTCCTCATTAGAGCCCTGATGGTGCAGCAGCTGATTATTATAAAACCACTCCCATACAGATTCACGTGGACACAAACAGCTATTCCTTCAGAATAAGAAAAGGTAGGAATCTGCAACAAAGTTTGTTAAAATTCCTGCAATGTACACCGATCACCCAGAAAGGAATGTTTTTTTTTCTCCTCAAAAGTGGAGTTACTCTTTAACCACTAAGCTACTGCCCACCGTCATATGACGGCGGGACGAGGCAGCTGTTGTTCTGGGCGGACGTCATATGACGTGATCGCCCTCCTGAGCCACTAGGGGGCGCGCACACCTGCTGCGTCGCTCGGGACCTGGTGCGCATGCCCGGTGGCCGCGATGTCCGCCGGGCACCCACGATTGCCGGGTAACAGAGCAGGACCGTGGATCTGTGTATGTAAACACAGATCCATGTCCTGTCAGAGAGGAGACCGATGGTGTGTCCCTTGTACATAGGGACACCGATCGGTCACCTCCCCCAGTCAGTCCCCTCCCCCCACAGTTAGAATCACCTCCCTAGGACACACATTAACCCCTCAATCGACCCCTAGTGTTAACCCCTTCCCTGCCAGTCACATTTACACAGTAATCAATGCATTTTTATAGCACGGATCGCTGTATAAATGTGAATGGTCCAAAAATGTGTCAAAAGTGTCCGATATGTCCGCTGCAATATCGCAGTCACAATAAAAATCGCAGATCGCCGCCATTACTAGTAAAAAAAAAAAAAATAAATAAAAATGCTATAAATCTATGCCCTATTTTGTAGACTCTAAAACTTTGGCGCAAACCAATCAATATAGGCTTATAGACGCAATTTTTTTTTACCAAAAATATGTAGAAGAATACATATCGGCCTAAACTGAGGAAAAAATTTGTGTAAAAAAAAAATGGATATTTATTATAGCAAAAAGTAAAAAATATTGTGTTTTTTCAAAATTGTCCCTCTTCTTTTGTTTATAGCGCAATAAATAAAAACCACAGATGTGATCCAATACCACCAAAAGAAAGCTCTATTTGTGGGGAAAAAATGATAAAAATGTCATTAGGATGCAGTGTAACATGACCGCGCAATTGTCATTCAAAATGCAACAGCGCTGAAAACTGAAAAATGGCTTGGGCAGGAAGAGAGTGAAAGTGCCCTGTATTGAGGTGGTTAAAGTGCAGGAAAAAACAACAGGTATGCCTAACTACCACCCTCCTGCTTCACATATTCACCTTTTCTTTGCTCCCTGACACTTCAGCTGACCAACTTGAGAGAGAAATACCTGGTGCTTTTGGATATGGGAAGCATCAGACTCACACCCCTTCATCCTATGTGTAGCGCACTACCCCCGAAGGAGCTGCAATTTGTGTGTTCTATCCGCAAATCACATTTTACCACCTAGCCCATCGCAACCCATAGAAATAGAAACAGTCCATATTGTACTTTTCTCTTGATTTTATTGGTATAACATGAACTGGGATAGGAAAAGGGTTTTGTGAGATGCTCTTTGTTGCTTCATAATCTTTCCTTTGCCTCTCATGCAAAGACTTAGAACATTGCGGATAATGAAAAGTCACTCAGCAATAACTTCTCATTGGGAAGAAGGGAGTAGTCTGGTCCTTGAGAACAATGAAAGTAAATAGCAAAGAGCCACTCTGAATAACGCTTTGCATATAGACTTGGGTAGATTTACTAGAGAATACATAGGCTGTTGTAGTAAAGAGTCACGCTGAATAACCTCTTTACCCGTAGACCTTTTTTAGAACAATCTGTATCTCTATCTGTGCTCGGAGCTCTACTGCCACCTTTTGACCACTACTTCCCATCTGTACAGTACTTCCAAGTTGAGCTAAGGAAGAGATTACTCTGAATAATTCCTCAGGCCTGGCTGATTGGAATCCCAGGGTATTGTTGAACCCTAAGTCACAGGCCATCACCACCTGTCTCACTGACTTGCGTACCAACATCCCTCAGCCTCTGGTAGTACCGTTCCCCTGGGCTTTCACTCACTTGATCAAAAGTCCATGTGCCACTCACAAACGATCGATCGCCTAGTTTTCTTCCGCTTAGTTGCTACTTCTTCCAAATGGTTTCTCCATCCCTTCTCTCCAGTTTGGCATGCTCCCCTCCCCGCAGGGGGCATCCAGTGACACCAGCAACTACATGCTGTGCGGCGTCTCTAACTCCTCTCCTCCGTGTGGCCTGGTCCCCCCCCTCCCTTGCCCATAGGGAGGGGGCTGCTATGCTCCCCGCAGGGGCCCTCTCTCTGATCTCTCCCTCTCTGGAACTCTTTCCGGAACTCCCACAGCAGAATCTGACCCCCAGCTTGTATGGGAGTCCCGCCTCCTGCCAAACAAATTAATGATTTTCCAGAACTTACACATGAGCTGCCTGTCACTCAGATCCCAAGTCCAACCTCTCTTCCAGAATCATTTCCACTGAAAGCAAGAGGAGGTATCTCTGGGTCCAAGCACAGGTGGCCACACCCTGCACTACACTGACACTCCCAGTTCTCAAAATAAACAACCAGGCCTGGAATCATAATGCAAGCCTGCCTAAATTTACCTGAAACCATACTTTGTCATTGAAACACAGAAAGCTTACCTACTTGAAAGTAGGTGCCCGCTACATATGGAACAGTACCTCTCTTGCAAACCTCTATATGGGATGATGGAAGAGGACTTTGGAAGATGTATCTTTGGGGGTGAAAATCCCTTTCGATCACACATCAAATGTTATCATTGTTACATTGATTAACCTATTATTCCTATGCTCCAACAGTCTGGACACAATAGCAGAGTTTCTGATATATCTTAATAATAACTTCTTGAACTTGAGATTTACAGGGCAGATGAGTATATAGATGTTATCCCTTTCCTTGATGTCATCCTCACAGATAAAGAGGGACATGTTATCACCAGTCTTTATAGGAAACCACTTTTGGGCATGCTAATAGGAGTATGTGGATCAGGGCCTCAGACTCTGCAAGATCTGCCAGGTGATTTTAAGAGGGAAATGGTATAGATGTGTGATGGATTCCATCAGTGTGGATGACAAATAGAAGATAACTGTTACAGGATAGAACCTGAGATTCTAATTTACAATACAAAATGGTGTTCTCCACAGTTTATAGCCTGGGGTTCAAGAAAATTATAAATATTATTGAACGGTATATACCTGTATTGTATGAGGATGATATTTACAACCAAATTATACCCAGAGGAGTCAAAAAAGTTTCTCATTGAGCCCCCTTCTTAGGAACTTTCCCCTCCCCAAGTTAATTTTTTTTTTCAAGGGCAACAAGCAGTTGGCTCCATTTTAAAGACAATTATAAGTATGGAGAGGACCAGTGTTCCTGATGTCATCAGATTGTTAGGAGTGATGAGTTTGTTTCAACTATGAACAATAGGATAAGATAAAAAAATGAATTAAAAATTGCAACACTCAATATACCATTTATTTGATTACGTGCGAAATCTGCTCCATGCAATATGTTGGGAGGAGAGCTAGAAGGCTGTGGAATCGCCTCCATGATCATATTTACAATATACAGAAAAAGTAATCCACAAATGTGACAAAACATTTCAATTACTTACATGGAGGTGATCTCTGCCCCCCCCCACAAATACAGGGCATAGAAAAAGTGATTGCCCCAAGGAGAGGAGAGGATATGCTTAGGCTCCTTTTGTAAAAGAGTGGGATTTGACCCAAAATCATAAATGATAAATCACAGGAGGTATTCTATCATGTTTTTATTTTAGTTCATGGAGGTTTAATTATATTTCAGATCTGTATGTATTATATGCTGTTTTATATCCCTCACCCCTACAGTGATGCTTGAGAGGGAGATTTATATGTAGAGTTATTCACATTCACTATACATATTCTGTTACTGTATATTTTGTAAAATGTATCTTGTTTGTTCATGGTTTAGACACAACTTTTGTTTCCATGCTGTCTTGGGAGACAGAACCATTTGTATGGTGATTGAGTTCACCTGAGCAGTCGACTGTGTGTGTATATATCAGGTGGAGGGCTAAAATACTCTGACAGATTATAAGTAAGTGCTTACACAGAGCAAGATGCATCAACCGTGTCTACCCCCTACTGTGAGTGTATACTGGTTTTAATTAATTTACATGTTCAATAAAGTTGATTTTTAAGAGGATTTGAGGAGTGCAGCCATCCGTACTTTTGTGTTTTTAATACTTTAAGACCTGACCTACTCCTGCATAAATACAGTACAGTTAGTGACCGTTGTCACCCTAGAACAGGAATTATGTTACTGGCAAGATTACCAGTAGTGCCGTCACCAGTAGTACCAGTAGTGCATCAATTTAGATGCACTTAAACAAAAAACTGGTGAACAAAAATATGTGTTGCTGTTCATTTGCTTTTTGACTGTTTGCAATTAGAGCATTGTGTCTAAGATCCTTTAAAATCCTTTTTATTTTTCTGTATAACTTGAGTGTTTACTGAGATGCTGCTGGTAATGGAGAAATTTAACTGTTGACAGGATTCTGAACTTTCAAATCGCCTTTTCCAAAACAAAACAAAGTTTTTCATACTTGTATATGCTAGCACAGTGTTTCTCAATTTTTTTTTAAGTCAAGGCACCTTTTAAAATTATGCACACTCTTGAGGCACCCCCTTCTAAAATGTAAAAAAAATAAACAAATTTTTACATAACACAACAGCATCCAGACACACATGACACTCGACGTTAGAGGCGATTTATTCTTCCAAAGTAAATTCACCTTTGCACACTGGTACTGACTAGCATTCCAATATTTCTCTTCTCCCTCAGTTTCTCTCCCTCACTGAGCTAATGTGACCCCAGTGCTGACACAGAGGGGCAGGGGAGACAAAGATGATATGCAGTTGCATGACATCCTCTTCATCAACCAATGATGTCATAGAAGATTGTATTGGTGCACAATGAAATCCTGTGGCTTTGTGTAACTAAAAGGCAGGCTTGATCCACCCACTGGCTTGCATACAATTTTTGGGCAATTTTTAAGCGTTTTGCCAAGGCACCCCTAAAAAAACCCGAAGGCACCCAGGGTGCTTGGGCACCCTGGTTAAAAAAGGCTTTACTAGCCGGATGCAAAAAAAAAAAAAATCAAACTGAATTTTAGTGTAATGTTTCACATGCTAAAAAAATTTCATATAGATATTTTAAAAAGGTGACTGTATGCAAAGTGCACATGTACATCACTACTAATCAGGTTTCACTTAAATACAGTCAGATAAGTATAAGATGGTCTAATTGGTTATCACAGGATGCGCACATTTTCACTTTGTGGTGGCCAACCTTTTTAATCCTTTTAAAGTCTAATAGCATTTTGATGTCCCAGACCTGTATCCAAGCAATGTGTTTCATCTTGTTGGTTCACAAAAGGGATTATTGTGTCTAACCACACTTGTGTTTGGTTTGGATATTTCTATTAGTGTTTTTGATCTGTATATTCTAACAGTGTTCAATTGGGAGAGCTTTACTTACAGTGTCTTGAAAAAGTATTCATATCCCTTGACATTTTCCACATTTTGTCATGTTACAATCAAAAACATTTATTTATAAAATTTATTTTTTGGGGATTTTATTTGATAGACCAACACAGAGTGGCAGATAATTGTGAAGTGGAAGGAAAATGATAAATGGTTTTCAAAATGTTTTACAAATAAATATCTGAAAAGTGTGGCATGTATTTGTATTCAGCTCCCTTTACTCTGATACCCCTAACTAAAATCTAGTGGAACCAATTGCCTTCAGAAGTCACCTAATTAGTAAATAGAGTCCACCTGTGTGTAATTTAAATATAAATACAGCTGTTCCGTGAAGCCCTCAGAGGTTTGTTAGAGAACCTTATTGAACAAACAGCATCATGAAGGCCAAGGAACACACCAGACAGGTCAGGGATAGCTTTGTGGAGAAGTTTAAAGCAGGGTTAGGTTATAAGAAAAGATCCCAAGCTTTGAACATCTCATGGAGCACTGTTCAATCCATCATCTGAAAATGGAAAGAGTATGGCACAACTGCAAACCTACCAAGACATGGCCATCCACCTAAACTGACAGGCCGGGCAAGGAGAGCATTAATCAGAGAAGCAGCCAAGAGGTCCATGGTAACTCTGGAAGAGCTGCAGAGATCCACAGCTTAGGTGGGACAACTATTCGTTATGCACTCCACAAATCTGGCCGTTATGGAAGAGTGGCAAGAAGAAAGCCATTGTTAAAAGAGACCCATAAGAAGTCCCGTTAGCAGTTGGACATAGCAAACATGTAGAAGAATGTTCTCTGGGCAGAAGAGACCAAAATTGAACTTTTTGGCCTAAAAATGTGTGGCAGAAAACTAACATTGCACATCACCCTGAACACACCATCTCCATCGTAAAACATGGTGGTGGCAGTATCATGTTGTGCGGATGCTTTTCTTCAGTAGGGACAGGGAAGCTGGTCAGAGTTGATGGGAAGGTGGATGGAGCCAAATACAGGGCAATCTTAGAAGAAAACCTGCTAGAGTCTGCAAAAGACTTGAGATTGAGGCGGAGGTCCAGCAGGACAACAACCCTAAATCTACAGCCAGAGCTACAATGGAATAGTTTACTTTAGATCAAAGCATATTCATGTGTTAGAATGGCCCAGTCAAAGTCCAGACCTAAATCCAAATGAGAATCTGTGGCAAGACTTGAAAATTGCTGTTTACAGATGCTCTCCATCCAATCTGACAGAGCTTGAGCTATTTTACTAAGAAGAATGGGCAAACATTTCACTCTCTAGATGTGCAAAGCTGGTAGAGACATCCCCCAAAAAGCCTTGCATCTATAATTGTAGTGAAAGGTGGTTCTACAAATATTGACTCAGGGGAATACAAATGCATGCCACACTTTTCACATATTTATTTGTAAAAAAATTTGAAAACCATTTACCATTTTCCTTCCACTTGACAATCATGTGCCACTTTGTGTTGGCCTATCACATAAAATCCCAATAAGATACATTTATGTTTTTGGTTGTAATATGACAAAATGTGGAAAATTTCAAGGGGTATGAATACTTTTTCAAGACACTGTATATTTATTAGATATTTATGTGTGCTGATAACAAAACAAAATAGAAAAAACCTTACAATGGTAACGTTTAATAATCTACCATTGTTTTCTGACATGATTGTGTTTATACTGATGTTAGTGAATCAATGCTATCTGTCGTAGCAAAACATATTATTGGCTGGGCTGCAGTATCAAGCTTCATCTGCAGCAGTGCAGCAGAAATAGTTTACTACAGCTTGAATGTTTTCAGCTTGAAGGGTTCGGAACCTCATTTTATTATAAAGGATAGTTTCTTTGAATTGTTTCAGCTATGAAGATTTCATGTTGCAGAAAATATAATTTTACCAGTTGGTGAAGGAAACACCTAGAACGTATTTCCTAAAACATAGTCAGAAAAGCACAGCAGATTTCAGGAGGAAAACATCTGTTTACTTACAAAACTTCTAATGTGCTCTTACATTGTACATTTATCAATTATTTACTTACACATAAAAGGTTATTTGTTAGAAATGTTTTATTACACAAGTTGACAACAGTGGTGCAGAAGAACTCCAGGTTTGTTAAGCAGCGAATCCTTTTTTATATTTAGTTGCAATGTTCCATTGTTGCATTATGCCTTTCAAAGCCATCTTTGCAATTGGCTTACTTTAAATATAGAGTCTCCAACTTCACATGCTGACTCTATGCTTTTTCAATGGGCCAAACTCTAATCATGATTTTCTCACAATGAGAGTCCAGTTGTTATTTTTTTTTAATATTCTAAAACAAAAAAAACTACCTGCTGAATACTTTAAAATGCTGTTTATGTTATCCAAAATTTTCCTTTTTATTTTTCATAATTAAACATTTTTTTCTAAAACACTTTGAAACTTCAAAGTTTGCTGAAAGGTAAATTTATCACTGATTTTCATTGTTAAAGTTATTTCTATTTTTAATTGGCAAACACAGTGCAAATGTTTGATCCTTTATGTTGACATTGATTGCATAAATTAAAGAATTTATGACTGGAACTAAACATTTGTTCTCATTTGCTTCTTCAGCCAAAACATCCTAACCCAGACTGGCGTTACTCTGCATCACTAAAAGCTGCAATGCAGGGGTGAGTACATTTCATTTTATATTTTTAATTCACATCACTAAAACAGAGCAACACAAAACAAAGGGCATTTAAATTAAAAGGGTTTGGTATACTAGGAAAATCAAAATGGTCACTTTCAGACATACAGTATGCTGATGCTTTAACAAACTTAAGATGCTTAAATATTTTAAATAGAAACAATAGTTTGCTTGAGTAAAAATTAGAAATTAGTTTTGACTCAGGCAGATTGAGGGGTACCTACATTTGGTCACACCATTTTTGGTCCTCTTCCACGCACAAACTCCTTACCCCCTTGTTCGCTGATATTTAGATGATTTACAATGTTGTGAAGTGATATTCCTTGCCCCTTGTTATTCTTTAACCACTTACCTACAGGGCACTTTCACCCCGTTCCTGCCCAGGTCATTTTTCAGCTTTCAGCGCTGTCACACTTTGAATGACAATTGCATGGTCATGCTACACTGTAACTATGTTATTTTTTTAAATTTTCTTCACACAAATAGAGCTTTCTTTTGATGGTATTTAATCCCTGCTCGGAATTTTATTTTTTACAAAAAAAAAAGTTTTCCTTCGTTTCTCAGTAAATTTTGTAAATAAGTAATTTTTCTCCTTCGCTGGTGTGTGCTGATGAGGTGGCATTGATGGACACTGATAGGATGCCCTGAGGAGGTGGCACTTAAAGGCACTGATGAGGCAGCACTTATGGGCACTGATTAGGTGGCACTGATGAGGAGGCACTAATATTCTGCACTTATGGGCACTGATAGGTGGCACTGATGTGCAGTGATAGGTGGCACTGGTGGGCACTTAAAAGTGACACTGGTGGGTACTGATAGCCAGCACTGGTGGGCACTGATAGGCACCATGGTTAGGCGGCACTGATGGGCACTGATGGGCGGCACTAATGGCACTGATGGGAGGCACTTATGGGTGGAACTGATGGGCATTGATGGGCTTTACTGATGGACATTGATGGGCATCACTGATAGGCCGCACTGATGGGCACTGATTGCTGGCTCTGGTTGGCACTGGTGGGAACTGATTGCTGGCACTTCTGGTGCTCTAATGTAATCAGGGCACTGATTATCACTGCTCTGATTACATCTCTTACTGTCCCCTGCAAGGAGATGCCGCAGATCGGCTTTCCTCACCACACACTCTGTCAGTGTGAGGCAAGGAGTGACGATTACTGGCACTTCCTTGTTTTACATGTGACCGCCTGTTATTGGACGCAGCCAAACACATGATTAAAGAGCTGCGTCAGCAGCCCTTTACAGAGATCGGGGTCACGCCGTGTCCTAGCGACAGTGACCGTAATCGCCCTGCTTCACGCCCCGCGGGCACGCGGGAGCAGTCATTTTGGTGCACCATCATATGACATCCACCCAGAACAAGAGCTGCACCATCCCTCCGTCATTTGACGGTAGATGGGCGGCAAGTGGTTAAACTGTATGCAAAGCCAAAACCTTTTTGTTATGGTCTTTGGTACAGAAAGTCAAGCAAATCCAATATTTTTGAGTTGGATTAGGGGATGAGGGCAGGTCTTCATTAGAAAAAAACCTGTTGTGGTGACAGTTTTCTAATATCGGATATCCCCCAACTTAGGATGGATCTCCTTTCAGGAGGTGAGGACACATCTTTAAATTGGAACACCTGTTGTGGTAACAGTTGTTAGAGGTCATCCCGTCACTTTGGAAATAACTTATTTTTCTTCCTGCTGTATCACTGGGAAAGAAACTGTAGGTAAATGTCTCCAGGTTTTTTCCTACTTTATTCACAATTTAGAAAAAAAAAGATTGTCTTTACATATGCTTGCAGACTTTTTTGCATTCTCTCTATAAATACCATATATACTCGAGTATAAGTCGAAATTTTCAGCCTTTTTTTGGGCTGAAAGTGCCCCCCTCGACTTATACTCGAGTCACTGCCATCTGCCTACATGATCAGTATGTCATGCAGGCAGACGGCGGCCAGCGTGTGCTACATACCATTCAGCAGCCTCTCACTGTTCAAAAGCCGCGCCTCCTCCTCGTCTGTGATAGGCAGAAAACTCCATTTCCCAGCAGCCTATCATGGACATTCTCTCATCCTCGTCCATGGTATGAGGATGAGAGAATGTCCGTGATAGGCTGACCGCTGACTGATGGGAAATGGAGTTTTCTGCCTATCACGGACGAGGAGGAGGCACGGCTTTTGAACAGTGAATGGCCGCCGAATAGTAATAGCACACGCTGATTGGTGGATGCAGAGCGGCACACGGAGGCATGCACAGGACACAGGTAGGATGCACACATACACAGGACACTTGCACACATACACAGGACACATGCACAGATACAAAGGACACATGCACACATACACAAGGACACATGCACAGGACACAGGTACAGGACACATGCACATATACACAGGACACATGACACATGCACATATACACAGGACACATGACACATGCCACATGCACATATACACATGACACATGCACATATACACAGGACACATGCACATATACACAGGACACATGACACATGCACATATACACAGGACACATGACACATGCACATATAAACAGGACACATGACACATGCACATATACACAGGACACATGCACAGGGAGGTATACAGCTGCAGATGAGCATTGTTGACCCTCTTTTTCCACTTACAGTAGCTGCTGCATTTCTCACCCTCGTCTTATACTCGGGTCAATACGTTTTTGCCATTTTTTTATGGTAAATTAGGGCCTCAACTTATACTCGGATCGACTTATACTCGAGTATATACGGTAATGTGTTCTTCCTTACTGGGTACATTAATATTTATAATAAATACTGCCATCGTATTGTTACATAATATGCATTAAAAGAGTAAATTCCAGAAGGTGATTTTTAAATGGCAGAAGAGAATGAATATCACTACATAACTATCTTATGTTTTCTTGTTTTTTTCATTGAGACGGGACAAAGTTGACTCACATCTTGGGGAGGGGGGGAGTTGAGGAAGTGTAACTTAGGAATTTAAACTGAGAAAACAAAAAAGTTTGTGAATCTGCAGATCCTGCCCATGTAGCATATTGATAAAGGTTTTGTCAAATTCACTTTAGTTTAACAGAAAATGTCACCATTTCTTTTACTCCTCCACATATTAAAACAGAGGGAGCCTCATTCACCGCCACTGTCCTTGTACAAAACAGAACCTGCTATTTTCTGTTTTTACACGAATCTAGCAGCCAACACTAAAGCTTGCAGCATACCCAAATAAGTTGGGTTTGGCAGGATTGGATATTTTCTAATGCATTGAAGGTAAATTTTTGATACATAGTGGGAGATGAATGTTTTCCCATGTTTTAAATAAATACATATTACTTTGTGGCAACTATACATATATATACGGATTAGAAGATTATAAAAATGTCCTGTTTGATTTGTTATTGTCATACCGCTGTGCTTATTGTATAAGTTGGTTGTGTAGATGTTGGGTGTATGGGTTTTTCCATTGCTTGGGTTAATGTGTGACATATAATTGGGAATTTATTTCCTAATTATATATATAATTTTTTTTATTTTATAACTAAATGTAGAAAGTGAAGCATCTCTGCATTACAGGGTATTATAGGGTCCATTTATATGTGAATTATAAGACTCCCATTCCACATTTAATTTGCAAGTGACGGTGCAAAAAAGATATTTATTCACAATTACTAATCTGAGTAAACAAGAGAACGTATATTTAATTCCTAATACTATACACAGGGTAAAAAAGTATGTGCAACACCAACAAATGTCTCAAGCCATTTTATAAACAGAACTATGTTACTATAGTATTAGTTTACTTGTGGTAAATGATGAAGGAGACATCTAACTAATCTACCAATCTTTAGCATTTACTAATCTATTTTTTGGAAACATATAAATCTTTTAGAAAATTAATAATAGCATTCCCTATTTCTTTACTAGAGGGGTGTGGATTTTCAAAGCCTACTTTCTGATCTTTGTAAGCCATATATAAATATGAACACAATAGGAATTAAGGTCAAAATATGGCATTGACACAGACAAATTAGAAAAATAATATACACATTTAAAAAAATATCATAGAAAAGTATAAAAATGTCAGACAACCAAATATTGATATCAGATATTTCACTGCACCATAATGTTATGAAAATATTGTCTCGGTGTTCAAAAGCAGGTAAGCATACATCAACATAGCTCACTTAGTGATAATTGGCTTGGGTAACAAATCCATAATAATGTATAAATATAACTTCAGGCTATAACCACAGCCAAACCATCACTAAGGTTTTTATAGAAAATGTACATAAAATAGCCTAAATCAGCTATTCTAGTTGGCATATGCTCAATGTGAAGCGAAATAGCAAATAAAGCAAAAGTCCATGCCCAGCATGCTTATTATTATTGCCACCTGAACCAACAATAGAAACGTGACACGTGAAAGTAAATATATACTTAAATATATAGTTAATTGGTTGCGTAGTGAAATTTACTTTGCCAAATTTCATCGCTTATGTAGCTAAATGTAAACAAAAAGATAAAAAAAGAAAATTAAAAGAGAGGCCATGGTTACAATGCTTAAGTACTGTAATTGATATTGTTTATTTAAAAAAAACAAATGTTTTTTCTTATTTGCTCAAAGCAGAAGGCAGAGTTTATGTTGCCCCACGTAACACTATTGTCACACTCTGCAGCCTCTATATCAGTATTCCCTGATGGAATGTCCCTTCAGCCCTAACTAACTTGCTGCTGCTGTAGTAACCCGCAAACCCCATCCTTTTACTCATGAAATGTTTGCTATTTACTGGTGACATGGAACAATTTCTTGTTTTGCATTTTTTTCTTTTCATCTATTAATGTGCAATGCTCCACTCCGTATTGTTGTGGACCAATGTGAAGCTATTCTATGCCACTTTTGTTATGATACATGTAAATGAGCAGGTTGTAGGTATGGGTCTAAAAAAAGGTGTAAATTCTTGGATGATGTTTTTCTGAGTAAATTAAACTTCATACCAGTTTTTTTTTTTTTTTAACAGTGGCTCCAGAATTGTTAAATGCTCTCCAAGACACTGTTTTTGCTCCTGCCTCTGCAATTTTGCAGATGGAGTGAAGTCTGGGTATTAGTGTTTGAACCCTCTTTACAGAATTGTATTCAGGGTCAGAAAAGAGATCCTAGAAATTAGAAGAGTGTCTAAATCACCAGCCCAGCCTATATACTCAGTGTTAGTGATTCCTCTCCCCTTGAATTCCACACTCACCAGCTCCATATGCCTCACACTCTCGTGTTTTGGCAATCAGGCATAAGTGTAGGTTGGTCAGTGAAGGGTCAAAGGATCCAGATTCTTTTATAATCCGGGTGTTACCTCAATTCATAAAAAGAACTCAAGATAGTGTGATACCGTAAAATAAGTGAATTTATTCAATTTAAAACTTAAATCATTGCACTCACATGAACAATTCTTGATAAAAACCAAACTGACACTGCAAAGCAATTCCAAACCAAAACGAATCCTCCTCTGTGAAACGCCCAGCACCACTGTGAGAATGAAGGTCACGGCGGACCTCAAGAAGCAGCGATGGATAAGTTCTCACCCCTCTCCGCTGACAATCTAAGATTGTGGATCACCTGCTGGCGACGCAGCCCAAGGGGCAGCTCCTCCGAAGCGTTTGAATGCTCCCGCTGATGCACGGAGATCCACAGCCAAGTCCCGTCCGTCACTACTGCTTACTGATAGGTGCCGTACAGCCACGCCCCGACATGTTTCGTCACATCAGACTTCCTCATGGGAATCCTCATGGGAATGAACTTATCCATCGCTGCTTCTTGAGGTCCGCCGTGACCTTCATTCTCACAGTGGTGCTGGGCGTTTCACAGAGGAGGATTCGTTTTGGTTTGGAATTGCTTTGCAGTGTCAGTTTGGTTTTTATCAAGAATTGTTCATGTGAGTGCAATGATTTAAGTTTTAAATTGAATAAATTCACTTATTTTACGGTATCACACTATCTTGAGTTCTTTTTATGAATTGAGGTAACACCCGGATTATAAAAGAATCTGGATCCTTTGACCCTTCACTGACCAACCTACACTTATGCCTGATTGCCAAAACACGAGAGTGTGAGGCATATGGAGCTGGTGAGTGTGGAATTCAAGGGGAGAGGAATCACTAACACTGAGTGAATTGGTGGATTGTTTTCAGAGACCTCACCTTTCCTGCACGGTGTCCTGCCTTGGGAATATTTATGGACTATTATTTAGAGTTCATGTCCTTTTTTTATATAGTGCTGTGTGTTTGATACACCTGTACAGGGATTTTGAATGTGTATTTTCTCACATTAATGAGAACTTTTATTATGTTTTATTTTTTGGAACATTAGATTATTGCTTTGCACTTCAGCTAGGAGCTACACCGCTATTTAGCGCCACTTTTTCTGTCTTGCAAGTACTAATATAGCCCAGGATTATTTGCAAGTAATAGAAAGGTTTTGCATAGTTTACATAATTTTAGAGTGGCAGCTCTATAGCCATTGCATAAGGACTTTTTCTTGTGTAGGGGGTAAGTACCCCTCCACCTGGCATTTGAGCGCAGTGGTGAAGACTCAAGAGGGGCGCGTATATTTGAGTTTTCTCATTTGTCACAGCCTATATACTGTATGCTTTTTTATACATCAGTTAAAGAAGAAGAAGTCTCACCAAGTTTTTTCTTCTGGCATGATGCATTATTTCCTACCTTCCTAGTGGCCATGTTCCCAAGATAGTGCGGTTGTAAGCTCCCCCCTCCCCCCCCCACTGTTGTTTGACCATGTATAAACCAAAGAGTCAAACTCATAATTAGTCTTAACTGACATCGCTTGCCTTGAGCAACAGGCACTCCGTGAGAAAACGGACATCATGATGTATGGAGGGGGAGGAGTGTGTCGGCTACAGTGCTTGGAAATAAAAAAAAAATAGCCAAGACAGGTGTATGAGGCTGCTGCTCTGAGTGAAAAACACAGATTGCAGCACAGGGTAGATGAGCCTCATTCTGACTTACAAAGTAAATATTTATTTATTTATTTTCACGTTTATTGAAGAAGAATGATTTACTATGTAATGATGGCCATACACACTTTGATAATTTATTTTTTAATCAAGATCTTCCAATACCAATACCTGATCTATAGTTGACATCCCATTTGATTAATATGCCACACAGGGAGAAGTGGATCTCAATCAATAGTTAACATACAATTGTATTGTTTGGGATCTCATAGAGGATGTTACAGGAGGCAGAAAAATGCAGCAGGGAATTGTTTCATGAAACATGGATTACAGGATCATTAAGAAGTTGATGTGTATGGATTACTTTTTTGGAGTATAGGGATATTGTTTAGTGTCACTTTAATTTAAAGCCCACCTCTGATGCCAATAACCTAGACAAGAAATAAAGGAAAATCTCTCAGAAGAGCACAAAAACACCAATACCAATTTAATAGAGGTCATAATGCTTCCACATGTTGCTGGAGAAAATGGTTTATTGCTGTCTGTGACCCCTTGGGAATTCACCTAACTTCTTTGGGGACAAGAACAGCAATACAAAACTTAATAAGGTCCTTATCATCCCCCCCCCCCCAAAAAAAAAAAGTTTGAAAAGTTTGAGCTATGGCAGGGCTTTAGGATAAGGTTGCAATATATGAATAAGTATATTCCAAGGAAAAGATTATTTGACACAAAGATAATGGGTAACATGATAATAATTCAAGACATACTAATAATGAAAGAAAACAGAACAGCAAGCAACTTCCACTGATCCATTTCAATAAATATAACTGTAACTGATTTCAATGAATGGATGTGCTGCTGCCTTTTGCAAAACATCATGAATTTTTTTATTGACTTGAAACCCTGTCTAAATGGTCTGTATGTCTGTGTGCAATCCTACTTGGAGCATGTGTTAGATACCCACCCATTACCTATCTTCTTTGTTTTCTATAGTGCTGTACATATGGAAGGAGCAGCAGTCTTACGTGGCGCAGCTGTAGGACTCGAACAACAGTGGCCAACAGTTTCCAGTGCAACAGCAGGTAAAGAACTCACAAAACTTATAATTTATATCATTCAGATAGCATTTTAAAGAGGTAGAAATCACAGAAACTAGAAGTGATTTGAATTCTTATACAGCAAGAATAACTGATCAAACTGGCAATCAAGCAAAAGAAATAGAGACACAGGAATAAGACACAACATGTGCATATGTAATAAAACAAAACAAGCAACAACAAAAAAAAACATCAACCAAGATACACAGTAAAGCTTTATTGTATACAAGGCTAAATATTTATACTTATTTCAGGGCTAACCAGGTACAAAGCTTTGTATGGCAAAGCTGGGGTCTGGGAACAAATCAGGGCTAAGGACAAGCTAAGGTTGGGGACAGGCATAGCATGAAGGTCAGGTTCACTAGATATCTGGAAAATCAGAGGAAACTACAATGCCTAGTTGGGGAAAAGCTGTAGATGTGAATATGCCTAGCAGGCAGGCAAAGATGGTGAATAATACAGAGCCTAATGTTGTAGGGAGGCACATGCATGCAGCTATTGAATACACACCCCAACAGATCCCAAGACACAATGCCAGTAGCAGGTGGCGAATGATAACAAGCTCATATTGCCATTTATTTATACAGGGAACCAGAAGATTAAAAACCCCCTAAACACAAATTATATATCTTTATATAACTTCACAATAGAATATGTAAGTCATAAAGACATGCATAGTATCCCTTAGCAAAATTGAAAGACATTATCAGCTTTCACACTTGTACCTTGTGTTTTTCACCTGCATAAGATGTGTATTGGACATGTAGTTTTGGGGTGTCATTTGTGGGCCTGTATGCAAGTCTTTAGTAGATTAACTCTTCATATACTTTTGTCAGCAATTTCTGTTTGTGTTCATACATGAGGCATATGACATGGCACTGCACAGGTTAATGCATGACCTCTGTATGTAGTGTGAGACCTAACACTTCCTTTAAAGAAACCACATATCCCACAACCACTGGGTCTCTCAGTCTAGAGTTCTGCAGGTGAAAACTAGTAATTAGATCTGAAACAGGCCCAGGAAGGCAGAGCGATGAAGCAAAGAGATGTGGTTTCATCACATTACCATTTCCACATTTGTAATGCAACACAGAGAATTGGTGAAACATTGACTGGATGCTGTGTGACCCAGAACAAGAAATTGTCTGTCCCCTTAGTGAATAGGGACAAGCTAGGTGAATGAATAATTGGACATAGGGGAATTGATTAGCTTTTACACTACAGACTGCAGCAGAAACATATGAGCCCATAATTACAAAATAAACAAATGACACAATGAATATGGCCACACTAATACCAACTTAAAACAACCAAAATACTTGACCGTGTACAATACCTTTGGCCTCGTTCACACTATATGCAGAGACCTGAATTATCTGTACCTGTCTCTACAAGAGCACAAAGAAAACAGTTGTTGTTTATGTGCCCTGTTCACACCACAACATTGGAGTCATGTGCATTTTTTTCTCTGTGACAATATACAACATGTACAAATATTTCTGAAAAGAAAAAAATGCGCATGACACCAATTTTTTTTGTGATACAAAACAATTGTTTTGTTTTGTGTTCTTACTGAGACCTATGTTAGAAATAGAAATGTTTCGGCACATGGTGTGAACAAGCCAAAAATATTCTGTACAGATCAAATTTGTGCCAAACAAGGCATGGTAGGTTTATGATTGGCAAAAGATCAGCTCTAGGAAGCCTCAAGGCAATATTGGTGAGTAGGGATGAGCCGAACATTCCACTGGTTTGCAGCAGAACATGCGAACTGGCAAAAATTTGTGCGAACACGCAAACACCATTTAAGTCTATGGGACACGATCGTGAAAAATCAAAAGTGCTCATTTTAAAGGCTTGTATGCAAGTTATTGCCTTAAAAAGTGCTTGGGGACCTGAGTCCTGCCCTATGGGACCTATGGGTATCAATGCAAAAAAAGTAATAAAAACGGCCGTTTTTTAGGAGCAGTGATTTTAATAATGCCACAAAAAACAAGAAGTGATTGACTAATGTTGTGATGACATAAGAAACAACATTTAGAGCAAATTTAGTTATTAGAGTGTAAAGTAGATCATCTGTCAGGTTTTTATAGAAATACAAAGATTTTTTGGGGGGACTTTAAATGATGCAAGTAATAACAAAGATTGGATAAAAAATGTAGATGCATTTATTGACATAAACAGAGAAAACCCATATTAAAGGGTATATACAAATATAACAAAAATTGTCCTTTACATGCAATACATATGAAAGATAGATTGCTCCCTAGAAGCAAAACAACACATAGCAATTAGACCATGATATAAAAATATGTTCTTTCATGTCATAAAATAAATTGTATAGTGTAACTGGGTACAGTGTAATGAAACCATATATTGGAATAAACCTAATGTAATTGAGACCATGTGTGGAATTTAGGCTGCATCCTATGAAGCTTGACGCGTTTCAAGGATTAATTCTGACTCATCAGGAGCGGATGCTGAACATATCTATAAAAATGTAAAAAGAAACATTATGGTTTAAATTGGAACCCATATGACGGGGGAGGGAATAAAACAAAAACAGGTGGAATTTGTCCACCTGGGGTGACTTACATATGGTAACAAATTCAACTTATGTGGTACTGGTAAGAAAGGGTCGCCCTTATTGTCTATCCTGGGAGCTGAGGTATAAAGATCTTTAAGAACACCGGGCGCATACAAGACTATCCCCAGAAAGATGGAGATCATCATGTTGTAGTAAATACTGTGCCAAGTACTGGTTTCAAAAAGTGTATATAAGATAAATTGGTAGATATACGTGTAAAACAGGTCAGAAGATACTGCCTCAGAATAATATAGAAAAGCTGTGAGAGCTCTAGAGAAGCCCGATAATCAGAGTGTGTGGAGCATGTCAATTAGTGTGAACTAAAATAAGACACGTGCGATTAAATAAACACGATAGGATACCTTAAACCAAAAAAAAGGATGAGAGATGAGTAAAAGGGTAGGAGAAACAAAAACATGCGATGAGACCAAAAATCCAGTGAGTTTTACCTTGTGCAAAATGACCGAGCAGTACCAGTCCTTTTTTTTGGTTTAAGGTATCCTATCGTGTTTATTTAATAGCACGTGTAGATTTGAGTATTAAACAATAAAGGTGAGGATCTCTGAGAACTTAGAGTATATATTTTAGCTGTAAAGGGGTTTTATGTTCCTAAAGAAGGAGGTTGAAACAGAAGTGAAAGTTGGGGTGAAGTTAGGAGACAGGAATGCTCCTGTTGTCTGCCAGCCTTAAGGCCCATTCATCATATCATGTAGAAGCTGTGAGATGGGCTTTAGCATAAGAGAATTTCAACAGGCGATGGTCATTGAGAATATGTATAAAATCTTGAATACGAGGTGAGGTGGTTTACCATTGTCTTGCAAGTCTGGCAGTAAAGAGGCTATGACTATTTGAAGAAGTCCAATCTGGGGAGATTGTAGTTAGAACAGAGTTCAGAGAAAGTGTTAAGTCTGTCCCCTATAACGAGATCTCCAACATGTCGGATACATGCCGTGACCAGGGGCAGATCCAGAGTCTAGTGTCGGGAGGGGCACTGCCAGAAAATACGTTTTTTTGGGGGCAATTTATCAGGGAAATGGCTGATGTTGGAGCTTCAATCATCACGGCACCATGGTTATTATAGTGTCAGGATGTTTGAAACACATTACTTCTATTATTACATTGTTATAGAAAATGAAATAGTTCAACTCACCATAATGCAGAATCAGTGGGAGCCCCGAGTGTGTCACTTGCCACATCGCCTGCCACCAGATGCAGATTATCACTTGCCACGTCACCTGCCACACGTTGCAATTTGTCCACTATCACCTGCCACACATTGCTGATTCTCCACTTGCCACGTCACCTGCCACAAGTTGTGGATTGTCACTTGCCACGTCACCTGCCACAAGTTGCGGATTGTCCACTTGCCACTTCACCTGCCACAAGCTGCGAATTGTCACTTGCCATGTGTTGCAAATTGTCCACTATCACCTGCCACACATTGCTGATTGTCCACTTGCCACGTCACCTGCCACAAGTTGTGGATTGTCACTTGCCACGTCACCTGTCACACATTCCGGATTGTTCACTTGCCACAAGTTGCGGATTGTCCACTTGCCATGTCACCTGCCACAAGTTGTGGATTGTCACTTGCCACGTCACCTGCCACAAGCTGCGGATTGTCACTTGCCACGTGTTGCAAATTGTCCACTATCACCTGCCACACATTGCTGATTGTCCACTTGCCACGTCACCTGCCACAAGTTGTGGATTGTCACTTGCCACGTCACCTGTCACACATTGCGGATTGTTCACTTGCCACAAGTTGCGGATTGTCCACTTGCCACGTCACCTGCCACAAGTTGTGGATTGTCACTTGCCACGTCACCTGTCACACATTGCGGATTGTTCACTTGCCACAAGTTGCGGATTGTCCACCTGCCACGTCACCTGCCACAAGTTGTGGATTGTCACTTGCCACGTCACCTGTCACACATTGCGGATTGTTCACTTGCCACACATTGCGGATTGTCCACTTGCCACATCACCTGCCACAAGTTGCAGATAGTTACTTTCCTGCTAAGGTGGGGAATGGGGATTGTCAATTCCTGCGTCCCAGTCTGAGTCAGGCAGCAGAGAGATGATGTAATCTCTCTGCTGCCTGCACAGTGAGTGAGGGCAGAACTGCCAGAATGCAGGGCGGGCGCCGGGCGGTGAGAGATGATGTCATCTCTCTGCTCCGCCACCCACTGATTGGCCAGTCCATCCCCCCCCCGCCGAGCCACCCAGCAGCTTCCCGTCCAGCCCCCCTCTCAGTGTGACTGTACGAGCGCCGTACCTGCACTTACATGACTGTTTAGCTCCGTCTGACCTGTCACAGTCACGTCGGCTTTCAGACTCAAGTCCGAGTCCGACGTGACTCGCTGACGTCACTTGTTGCTAGACGCCAGGCGACCCTGGCGTTAGCAACGAGTGCAGGGAAGAGGCTCCACCCACCTCCTCCTCCTCCTGGTATCCTGCCATGTCAGTGCGAGTCTCTCTCTCGGCGCCGCTGATCGGCTGATGTGAGAGAGAGACTCGGGTAGAGGCAGCGGCATTGGCACTGGTATCAAGAAATGTCAGTGCTACTATTTCGGGGGGGGCAATTGCCCTGTTGCCCCCCCCCCCCCTGGATCCGCCCCTGGCCGTGACCCAATTTTTTAATGATAGGTCAGTGATGGCGAGTTCCATTGAAGCAAGTGAAAGCGATCGGGGAAGACGTGTGGGGATGCCTCTGTAGATTTGTGGGATGGCAGACCAGATTTTTATGGTTACTGTGACAGATTTGGGTTAACAGCAAAACTCTAACCAAACATATTGATTATAAAGAAGAAAATGAATAGAAAGAAATCACATAATAAACTGTAAACTACCTCACCAACAGAAGCTCAATGCACTCCTATAAAGATAATAATTGTATATACTGTATAAGTCCCCTTTTATTTGCATTAATCTAATTAGGAGAAAGAACATGATAGGTTTATTGCCTCTTTGCTGGTTACCTGATCTATTTATTTGCTGAGGATATTATTACATGGCATACATGATGAATTTGACAAATGGTGTTTTATTAAACTTGCATATTAGGAGTGATTTTGGCATGTTAATAATTAAGAGCTGATTAATTCAAGTCATTTTACTAAGCAGCTACTTGCCTAAATTTATTCTTAACCTTATTACATTTCCTTTCAGTGTTTCTCATAAGAAACCATGTGAGAAATGCTTTGTGTCTTTGCTAAGAGTTGTCTCATTTACTGCTGACTTCAGTTAAAATAACATTATTAAAAATACATGAAGTCAGTGTTAAACCTAGAAGCCAAGCACCTGCCTTTCTGTTCTTTTCATGCATTTAACATTTTCTAGCTTGTTTTATATTTCTTCATTCCCTGCTGTATCTGACTTAATTAAGCTTCCTTGTTATTTTCACTGTTCCCTCTCTATTTCCTTTCCCTTTATTCTGCCAAGCAGCATGGTTATAATAACTGCCAAAAAGAAGGTTTACAAATATGAAAATATGTTTTTTTTTAACTTCTGTGAGAGGCTCTGGGTTTCAGACCAACACTTTTCATAGGGTGTATATGGCTGCTTGACTGCCTGCCCACCCACCCTATAACAAAGTCCACTGCTGTCATGCAAGAGTTCAATATGGGAGCCTCAATGGGAAGTCAAATTCCTAGGGCTTCACTGACCACAAAAAAAAAAAATGTTGACGATTAACAGAACACAAGATGTCTGTATTTAGACATGGTTGTTAGTTTGATTACTTTGGACCATATGAGTGTACTTTAAGACCCGAATATGGAAAAGTTCACTAGAAAGGATTTTAAATTTGCCTATACTATTTAACTGGTTACTTAGAGTTTGTCTGCTTTGCACCAGTACACCTAGCACTGACAAGTACAGGGGAGGGTAAAACTTTTTCATATTCTACTAACAGTTTGGTTTTAGGTGTAGCCAAGGTAGATGAACTGTAAGTACACAGTACATGAGTCTACCAAGAAATCCACACAGACATGGGATAAACACAGGACAAACAGCAATGGGGACCTGGCTCCATTGCACTGGCAGGAGGGTGCTAGTCTGGAACTTTTTATATGTAGCTGACAGTCAACATCATGATGTGTAGGTCACTGTGCTACCACTCTACAACATGACCTATGTTAGCTGTGCAGAAATCCAGTCCTAAAAGCAGGCAACATCCCCCTCCCATATTGCATACCGCCAGTGGCATTTACTACAATAATTGCACGATGCCAGGGATAGAATGTAGTACAATAGAACATCATTATTCAGATGAACCAAGGTCATGCCTAAATATAGCCTGGTTGATAATCAAAAAATTCAGTACTCAACAAGACTGTTTTAAAGAAAATGTTCTATCACTTGGCTGCACAATTGTCTTGCTAGTGTCTTAAAAGCTTAAAGTAAATTTGATTTAAAAGGCAACTTTTCACTAAGTCATACACAAACTTTAGGTTCATGGTTAAATGCTTTAAAGTCCCCTGGGCATCTTAAGTATACCTAAAGCCTCAACTAGGAATAAAGACATTACTTCCACCAATTATAATTAGTACTCTGTATAATTCCAGTCAGTCATTATTTTTGATAAGATATGTATTTGCTTACCATAGAAAATGGTTTTGGGGCCTTGAAAAATGTAAATGTTTATACATCATTCATATCACTCTCTATCCTATTATGCCCCGTACACACGGTCGGACTTTGTTCGGACATTCCGTCAACAAAATCCTAGGATTTTTTCAGACGGCTGTTGGCTCAAACTTGTCTTGTATACACACGGTCACACAAAGTTGTCGGAAAATCCGATCGTTCTAAACGCGGTGACGTAAAACACGTACGTCGGGACTATAAACGGGGCAGTGGCCAATAGCTTTCATCTCTTTATTTATTCTGAGCATGCGTGGCACTTTGTCCGTCGGATTTGTGTACACACTATCTGAATTTCCGACAACGGATTTTGTTGTCGGAAAATTTTATAGCAAGCTCTCCAACTTTGTGTGTCGGAAAATCCGATGGAAAATGTGTGATGGAGCCCACACACAGTCGGAATTTCCGACAACAAGGTCCTATCACACATTTTCCGTCGGAAAATCTGACCGTGTGTACGGGGCATTAGAATGATATACTTTGCTACTTTTGGCATGGCCCTTACATATTGACTGAAATGCCACATACCTGCATTATGTACAAACACCGGGCTGCAGATAATGCAAACTCTGCAAGTACTCTAATTGCTAAGGTGTTAGTCTGCACTGAGAACCAAATATTCAAAGTCAGCAGCAGATGATGGATACAGATGGATGAGGCAAGCCCTCTAGCTCAAATGATAAATAGACTGAATTTTTAATTATTTTGGATACGCCAATATTCATTTGAAATATCCTGGAACACAGTACCAACAAAAAAAAAAAGCAAAACGGTGAAAACATGGTTAAAGAAACATTTGTTTCCTTAAAGTGGAACTAAAGGCAAAATGTTTTTCTTTGCGATCTGTGTCCCCATTAGGGAGGTTACCCTTCACTTCCTGTCCCATAGTCAAGACAGAAAGTGAGAGGAAATCCCTCCAAAGTGAGGGAATCCCTGGCTGTCACCAGGGTCATTAGATCCCCACAAAACATTTCCCCTCTATTCCTGTTTTGGGGACAGCTCAAAATTTAGGATTTTCTTTTGCTTTTACTTATGATGGTGAAGGTAACATGTGCACAGGCAGTAGAAAACACCTGACAAGTGTTCTCATCTCCCTCCAAGAAATGTTTTGCCTTTAGTTATACTTTAAAGCAATTCTTTCATTAAAATTCCATCCCAAATTTACCACCCTCCCTTCCCATGCCTAAACGTAACCTTAGAGCCACTCTAGTCCCTACTGTTTTGATCCCCACCAATACTCAGCCCTGCATTGTTACCACATCTGCATCTTTGGTGTGTCAGAAAAATGAGAGCATCAGCTGCCGAGGTAGCAAGGAAAAGGCAACTATTACTGATGTTTTCAATCCCCCTATATTAACCCTTTTACTGTCAGGTCCATACAATGTATGGATCTACAGCACTGCTTCCAACTGTCCAGGTCCGTACACTGTACGAACCTGCATTCCTCCTTCTGCTATAAGCTCATGGTCACTTCAAATCCATAAAACAACCATAGTGTTACTGTTGCTTTAAGTATGTATAAATATATCGTTCTGAAGCCAGTTTAGAGCAATCCTTTATAACAGAAGATCAGAACAAAACAAAAACCAAGGGGACCATGAAAAAGTCATGTGGCAGGCTCTCCTCCAGCCATGGAGATTTCTCTGCTGCATTAGTCAGAGAGAACAATGTGGGACACTGCAGGCTACACATAGAGGCCTGCTTTTTATGATGTCGACTAACATTATGATATATACTCTTATGTACTCTATTTTATTAAATTCACTCTAATGCCCTGTGCACACGACCGGTTTTGCCATCGGAATAAACTCTGAAGATTTTTCCGATGGAGTTCTGACGGAATTCCGCTCAAGCTGTCTTGCATACACATGGTCACACCAAATTCCGACCGTCCAGAACGATGTGACATACACCACGTACGACAGGACTAGAAAAAGGAAGTTCAAGAGCCAGTGTGCCACCCTTTGGGCTCCTTCTGCTAATCTCGTGTTTATCTCGTGTTAGTAGAAAAAAAAAAATTTAGAACATGTTCTATATCTAAGTCCGTCTGAATTTTCGACGGAAAAAGTCTGATGGGGCATACACACGATCGGAATATACTATGAAAAGCTTCCATCGGACTATTTCTGTCAGAAATTCCGCTAGTGTGTACGTGGTATAAGAGGACTTTTTCAAATAAACAGAAAAAAAAAAGTCTGGTGTGCAAACTGCATTTTCATAAGGCAGCCTAATATTATGCCCTAATATTATATTTAATACTGCTGTCATAACATCGAAAGATGATTGTAGATTAGTTACCACAAGTACCATTGTTTCACATTGGTCATGGTCAATAAGCATATTTACATTAGCAACATTTTACATTAAAAAGAAAAATGTTCATTTCACCTCTTCATTTAAAGTGGTGGTGTTTTTCATAATGGATTTTCATATTCTTAGTGCTAGAAATCAAAGTGCTGCAGTATCAATGAAACATTCACATACTGTTTTTACCCTTTTGTCTAAACAAACAGTCTCCTAATTGGGAGAAACAGAACCAGGTCAGCTGCCAGATATGTTTATGTTACTTCATAGGTCCCTGTTAGCCTCTGGATAATAAAGAGACATAAGAACAGCATAAAGTAATTGAATAGATAGATCTCAAACCTTAAGGAAATGATCAGAAAGCCATATTCTTGTAAATCACTGCCTCGTATAAAGATAATTCATTACCCGTGTTTTTTACCGCTACACAATGATTAGATGCATGACATGTGTTAACAGGACCTCTGATGTAATTTATAGTGTGAATAGAAAAAGAAAAATAATGCTTTTCAACATCTTTAATGCAGCAGGGGGAAATGTTGGTGATGTTTTAGAACTGACAAAGGATCTAAACATTCAAATGATGCTTCATTAACCACTTGAGCTCTGGAAGGTTTTACCTCCTTCATGACCAGGCCATTTTTTGCTATTCAGAACTGCGCTACTTCAACTAGTAATTGCAACGCTGTACCCAAATGAAATTTATATAATTTTTTTTTTTACACAAATAGAATTTTATTTTGGTGGTATTCGACCATCACTACATTTTTAAAAAAAAAAAAATTTTTTTTTTTTTATAAAAACAACTTTAACCACTTGACAACTGGGCACTTAAACCCCCTTCCTAACAGACCAATTTTCAGCTTTTGGTGCTCTCACATTTTGAATGACAATTACTCAGTCATGCAACACTGTATCTTTATGAAATTTTTGTCCTTTTTTTCACACAAATAGAGCATCACTGCTGGGTTCTTTATTTTTTGCGCCGTAAAAGAAAAAAGACCGAAAAATCTGTAAAAAAATACATTTTTCTTCATTTCTGTTATAATATTTTGCAAATTAGTAATTTTTCTTCATATATTTTGGCCAAAATTTATACCGCTACATATCTTTGGTAAAAATAACCCAAATCGATGGATATTATTCCGTCTTTTTGAAAGTTATAGAGTCCAAAAGCTATGGTGCGAATATCTGAAAATTGATCACACCTGAAGTACTGACGGCCTATCTCATTTCTTGAGACCCTAACATGCCAGAAAAGTACAAATACCCCCCAAATGACCCCTTTTTGGAAAGAAGACATTCCAAGGTATTTAGAAAGATGCATGGTGAGTTTTTTGAAGTTGTCATTTTTTCCCACAATTCTTTGCAAAATCAAGGTTTTTTTTTTACTTTTTTTTTTTTTCCACAAAATTGTCATATTAGCAGGGTATTTCTCACAGACCGCATATGCATACCACAAATTACACCCCAAAACACATTCTGCTATTACTCCCGAGTATGGTGATACCACATGTGTGAGACTTTTACACAGCGTGGCCACATACAGAGGCCCAACATGCAGGGGAGCACCTTCAGGCGTTCTGGAGCACCCAGGCCAATTCTGACATTTCTCTCCTACATGTAAAAATCATCATTTATTAGCTAGAAAATTACTTAGAACCCCAAAACATTATATATGTTTTTTTAGCAAAGACCCTAGAGAATACAATGGCGGTCGTTGCAACTTTTTATCTCGCACGGTATTTGCGCAGCAATTTTTTTAACGCGTTTTTTTGGAAAAAAAACAGTTTTGTGCTTTACAAAAACCAAAACAGTAAATTTAGCCCAATGTTTTTGCATAATGTGAAAGATGAAGTTACGCCGAGTAAATAGATGTCACCCTTCAAAATTGCACGTGCTTGTGGAATGGCGCCAAACTTTGCTACTCAAAAATCCCCATAGGCGACGCTTTAAAATTTTTTACTGGTTACATGTTTTGAGTTACAGAGGAGGTCTAGGGCCAAAATTATTGCTCTCGCTCTACCGATCGCAGAGATACCTCACATGTGTGGTTTGAACACCGTTTTCATATGTGGGCGGGACTTACGTATGCGTTTGCTTCTGCATGCGAGCACACAGGGACAGGGGCGCTTTAAATTTTTTTTTTTTTTTATTGTTCATTTTACTTTATTTATTTTAGTTTGATGCTTTTTTCCAAAAAAAAAAAAATTTTTGACCACTTTTATTCCTATTACAAGGAATATAAACATCCTTGTAATAGGAATATGGCATGACAGGTCCTCTTTACAGTGAGATATGGGGTCAATAAGACCCCACATCTCACCTCTAGGCTGGGAAGCCTGAAATTAAAAAAAAAAAAAAAGATCCTGGTTTCGATCGTAGCGGTGAGTCGGTAGAAGCACCGCAAGGCGGCGGGAAGGGGGGACGTCCCCTCTCACCTCCCGTAAGAACGATCAAGCAGTGGAACAACCGCTATGATCATTCTCATGGTGTAGGGAATCGCCGGCTGAAAAAGCTGATATCTGAATGATGCCTGTAGCTGCACCCATCATTCAGATATCTCCGCACAAAGTCAAGGATGTTGTATGACGGCCGGCGGGCGGGAAGTGGTTAAAACGCTTTTTTTTTTTTAACACAAAGTTGTCCATTTATACAATATTTCTACCACATAACATGTACACCCCAAAATGACACCCCAAAATAGATTCTCCTGCTCCTCCTGAGTACGGCGATACCTCATGTGTGAGACTTCCACAGCCTGGCCACATACAGAGGGCGAGTACAGCTGAGCATGGCTCAGCATGGCAGGGTATGGCGGGGTATTGCGGAGTATGGTGGGGTATTGCGGAGTATGGCGGGGTATGGCAGGGTATTGCGGAGTATGGCGGGGTATTGCGGGGTATGGCGGAGTATGGCGGAGTATGGCGGGGTATGGCGGGGTATGGCGGAGTATGGCGGGGTATTGCGGAGTATGGCGGGGTATGGCGCAGTATGGCGCAGTATGGCGGGGTATGGCGGAGTATGGCGGGGTATTGCGGAGTATGGCGGGGTATTGCGGAGTATGGTGGGGTATGGCAGGGTATTGCGGAGTATGGCGGGGTATTGCGGGGTATGGCGGAGTATGGCGGGGTATGGCGGAGTATGGCGGGGTATGGCGGGGGCATGGCAGAGTATGGCGGGGGCATTGCAGAGTATGGCGGGGGGCATTGCAGAGTATGGCGGGGGCATTGCAGAGTATGGCGGGGGCATTGCAGAGTATTGCACAGCATTGCAGAGTATTGTGGGGGCATTGCAGAGTATTGCACAGCATTGCAGAGTATTGTGGGGGCATTGCAGAGTATTGCACAGCATTGCAGAGTATTGTGGGGGCATTGCAGTGTATTGCACAGCATTGCAGAGTATTGCACAGCATTGCAGAGTATTGTGGGGGTATTGCAGAGTATTGTGGGGGTATTGCAGAGTATTGCACAGCATTGCAGAGTATTGTGGGGGTATTGCAGAGTATTGTGGGGGTATTGCAGAGTATTGCACAGCATTGCATAGTAGTGGGGATGGCTGAGCATGGATGGATGGATGGATGGATTTCTCTGTGCAGCGCTGTGGGCACTACACATACAGCCCACAGCGCTGCAGACATCCATCCATCTCCCTCTCCTCCACAGTGTACCGATCGGTACACAGGAGGGGAGGAGAGGAACCGGCGTCATCAGATGACGCCGGTCTGTTTACATGTGATCGCGCCGTTGGTAAACGGCCGCGATCAGCGGTCACGGATGTGTTCGAGTGCGCGCCCCAGGGGGCGCGCGAGAGGGGAATTCTGGGAGGACGTCATATGACATCCTCCCAGAGTTATCCAACCGCCCTGCAGCCGTCATTCGGCTATGAGCCGGTTGGTAAGTGGTTAAAAAAAAAAAAAACTATATGTTTTTACTTTCTGCTATAAAACATATCCAATAAAAAATAAACTAATGTCTTCATACATTTATGCCAAAATGTATTCTGCTACATGTCTTCGTTAAAACAAAATCCCAATAAGTATATATTGATTGGTTTATGTGAAAGTTATAGCATCTACAAAGTATGGCACACAGTATATATACTGGAATTTTTTTTTTTTTTTACTTGTAATGGAGACTTATAGTGGGACTGTGATAGTGAGGCGGACAATCTGACCTTAACTGATGCTGGCTGAGAGGTGCACTAACTGACAATGACATCACCAGTGAAACTAATACAGTGATCAGTGATAATACTATACACTGTCACTGCACTAATGACACTGGCTGGGAAAAGGTTAACATCTAAGGGCGATTAAAGGATTAACTGTGTGTATGTGTAATGTTTGCTGCTTTTTATGAAATATCTGTTTGTTCCTTCTCCCTGCAAAGCAGGGAAACAAAACAAACAGATAATTCCCTCTGTACAGAGCCCTGTTTTTTTTGTCAACACAGGGCTCTGGCCTGTGATTGGAGACAGCCAATCAGCAGGTCTCAGCCATGAATCATTGGCTGAAACCTGTTGCTAAAATCTTAGTTGGCAAGGGAACCCGGAAGACACTATCCATGTACAGGTACGTGATTGAGCCTTTACAGTGCATTAGGAAAATATTCATAGCGCTTCACTTTTTCCACATTTTGTTATAGCCTTATTCCGAAATGGATTAAATTAATTATTTTCCTCAAATATCTACAAACAATACCCCATAATGACAACATGAAAGAAGTTTGTTTGAAATCTTTGAAAATTTATTAAAAATAAAAAATTAAAAAATCACATGTACATGCAGTAAGTATTCACAGCCTTTGTCATGACATTCAAAATTGAGCTCGGGTGCATCCTGTTTCCACTGATCATCCTTGAGATGTTTCTACAACTTGATTGGAATTCACCTGTGGTAAATTCAGTTGATGGACATGATTTCAAAAGGCGCACACACCTGTCTATATATGGTCCCACAGTTAACAGTGCATATCAGAGCACAAACCAAGCCATGAAGTGTTTGTAGACATCTGAGACAAGATTGTATCAAGGCACAGATATGGCAAAGGGTACACATACATTTCTGCAGCTATGAAGGTCCCAATATGCACAGTGGCCTCCATCATCCATAAATGGATGTTTAGAACCACAAGGACTCTTCCTAGAGCGGGCCACCCAGCCAAACTGAGCGATCGGGGAAGAAGGGCCTTAGTCAGGGAGGTGACCAATAACCCAATGGTCACTCTCCAGCGCTTCTCTGTGGAGAGAGGAGAACCTTCCAGAAGAACAACCATCTCTGCAGCACTCCACTAATGAGGGCTGTATGGTAGAGTGGCCAGAAGGAAGCCACTCCTCAGGAAAAGGCACATGGCAGCCTGCCTAGAGTTTGCCAAAATGCACCTGAAGGACTCACAGACCATAATAAACAAAATTCTCTGGTGAAATGCAGCAAACATTGAACTATTTGGCCTGAATGGTGAGCATCATGTCTGGAGGAAACCAGGCACCGCTCAACACCTGGCCAATACCATCCCTACAGTGAAGCATAGTGGTGGCAACATCATGCTGTGGGGATGTTTAACAGCGGCAGGAACTGGGAGACTAGTCAGGATTGAGAAAAAGATGAATGCAGCAATGTATAGAGACATCCTTGATAAAAACTTGCTCCAGAGGGCTCTGGACCTCAGACTGGGGCAAAGGTTCAACTTCTAACGACCCTAAGCACACAGCCAAGATAACAAAGGAGTGGCTATGGGACAACTCTGTGAATGTCCTTGAGTGGCCCAGCCAGAGCCCAGACTTGAACCCAATTGAACAGCTCTGAAGAGATCTGAAAATGGCTGTGCAATGCATGAATCTATCTATTGGTGCTAGAGGGGGTGGCAGGAGAGAGGAAAAGAAAATCACATGCAGCTATGCAGTGGCGGTGCATCCATAAGGGCCTGTGCGCCCTTATGGACGCACCGCCACTGCATAGTTGCATGCTGTGCAACTTAATTTATAAAAAACCTGAATTATAATAAGACATGTCAGGTAATTGCAGGTTTGGTTTAAAGGGGTTGTAAAGGTAAAAATTTTTTCACCTTAATGCATTCTATGCATTAAGGTGAAAAAACTTCTGACAGAACCGCCGCCCCCAGCCCCCCCGTTTTACTTACCTGACGCCTCGAAAGTCAGCTTCGCGTTCCCGACATCTGTTCCTCCGCTCACCCTGGCCGCTGATTGGCTGCAGTGGATGGATTGAAAGCAGCGCAGCCATTGGCTCGTGCTGCTGTCAATCACATCCGATGACGCGGCGCGCCGGGGGGCGGGGCCGAGTGATACAGCGAGCGGCTATAGCCGCCGGCTGTATCACGGGAGCGCGCCCGCAAGCACTCACCACCGTGCGAGGGAGCTCGCATTAAGGTGGTGAATGCTTGCGGGGAGGAGCTGAAACAGCCGCCGAGGGACCCCAGAAGACGAGGTTCGGGGCCACTCTGTGCAGAACGAGCTGCACAGTGAAGGTAAGTATAACATGTTTGTTATTTTAAAAAAAAAAAAAAACACCTTTACAAACGCTTTAATTCATTTAAATAAGAATGAATCTATAGAAAAGTAGAGGAAGCCCAATATAATCTTGCTAACTCATTGCAAGTATTATGAATCTTTTCATGAATCATTAATGTTAATAATAATGCTGGTTTAGCCAGTGACTTTTTAACTTGATTATTCTGCAGTAAAGTAACGGAACTATCTATCCTGAAATACTGAAGAAAAAATAGCAGCAATTATAAAGGTAAAGAGACTGTCATGAGAATAGATGGAAATACATTTAAAAAGACTGTCATCATCTATTCATGTAGCACATTAGGAAGAATAGCTAAGTATGTCAGAGAAGTGTAAAATTACAAAAGGAAAAGTTTGGAGCTGCTTTATAATCAGTTGTGGCCCATCCATACGGGCCCCTAATCCATGTGCCCAGCCCCTGATCGACATGCAGGGCACCAGACGCATAGATTTCAACTGAGGTTTTTTTTTTTTTGCTCGTTTTAGCAGCGCTTTACCGCTGTTTAAGAGGCGCTTTTCAGCCACTAGTGGGGTGATTTTAACCCCCTCTAGGGGCCGAATAAGGGGTTAAAAGCGCCCCTTGTTGTGATGCTTCAATGGGCGGGGCATTTTGGGAGTGCTGTATACAGCACTCCCAAACCACACCAAAGATGCTGTTTGCAGGAGTTTTTCTAACGTTCTGCAAGCACACAGCCCCAGTGTGAAAAGTCACACTGAAAAGAATAAGAGGTGGCTTTCAGGTGCTTTACAGGCGCTATTTCTAGCGCTAAAACAACTGAAAACCGCCTCAGTGTGAAAGGGGTCTAATTGGCAATAAAAAAGGGTTGGCTCTGGGCACAGAGCCATCTTCCCTTCTGTGTCCCGCAGGGGTGTGGGAGTGGGGCTCACTAACTTCCCGTCTGACTCCCGCACACGCGGGGGGGGGGGGGGCGTTAGCGTTGATTTGGCTCCCCCCCAAAATATTGAACACTAGTCACCACTGTTTATAAATATGGGTGCCCAATGAAGATACAGACTTTTACAGACTAGAAATTATTTTCGTATTCAAAACAACCATTTTGTTCATAATAAACATAGAGCATGGGAGCAAAAAGACTTTAGTATCACTTTAACCAGAAACCAGGGGCGGACTGACCATTGGGTGACTCGGGCACTGCCCGAGGGCCCTGGGCCACTAGGGGGCCCCATCAGGGTTGCCAGCCTCAGTAAAACCAGGGACAGTATGTATAAATCTGTGGTTTTTTTTACATCTGTCTGTGCATACTGTGTGTACATGTATGTGTATACTGTGTGATTGTATACTGTGTGTGTGTATACTGTGTGGGCCCCATAATCTCTGATTGCCCGGGGGCCCCATGAGTTATCAGTCCGCCCCTGCGAGAAACCTATCTTTCCACCAGCAATATTCAAGGATGTATTTAGAGATCATACTGTCCTGGGCACACATAAATGATTGCATTCTTTTGTAGAATCTCTGCCCTCGCATTAGGTAATTCTTCAAGTAAATACTAATACTATAATGTGCTATTGAAGGTAACATAGGGATTGCTTTTTATTTTTCTGATGTACAGAGTCCTCGCAATATCCCCTGCACCCCTTATTTCCTGCAGATTTCTTGCTGAATTTAGCCACAAATGTCAAAAAGCAGAACAAACAGGAAAATAATTTAAGTAAAAAGCTGTCACAATTTATACATTGTGAAGCTTATACACCTGTAATCCTGCTGCCATAGACACCAAACCATTAAGAGAACCCCTCCTGCAAGAAAATGGCAATAACATATAATGCACTGGGGTTGATTTACTAAAACTGGAGAGTGCAAAATCTGGTTCAGCTCTACATAGAAACCAGATTTTATTGCCAAAGCTTAATTGAACAAATTAAAGTTAGAAGCTGATTGGCTACCCTGCACAGCTGCAGCAGATTTTGCACTCTCCAGTTTTAGTAAATCAACCCCACTGTATATAAACAAGTACACTCACCCAATGGCTTTCCTTTCTGTGGTTACCTTTTCAGGCTGCCTCTGTGCAGCCATTTTGAAAATGTATATCGTCCTGTGCATGTACTGTACAAGATGGAACACATGACATCATGCGCCTCATCTTGCACATGCTGTATAATATTACGTCCAACAAATGAGTTTAATGCAGTGTGTCACATGCTCGGGATGAAGCACATAATGCCACACATTTCATCTCACCTACAGTATGTGCAGTATGAGAATATTCCAAGATATTGCAGCTTAGGTACAGGATCTCCCTGAAGGCGCTGGTGATATTGCCTTCCCAAGGAGTATTTGTGCAGCTAGGGCTATGTCACTATGTCACTAGTGCCTTCGGGGGAAACAGGAAGTAGACACAAAAAAGGGCAAGTAAATTAAAAAGCTATTTTTTTAAATCAGTATTAGATGATTTCAAATCAGCATGCAGTGATGCAGTGAAACTTATTAAAATGGGGAAAAGTCCATGTTAAGCGTCTGATGGCAATTACTGTCTTTTCAATAGTTATTTTGTTCACAAGCAAGCTTGTGATGCAAATGTGCAACTTCCCTTGATCTCATCATCTGGGGAAGCACTGAGATTGCTGTGAAAAGAAATAAATACTCTTATGTGTTACACTTATTCATTACTTAGCATTCAGGCACTTAACAATAAAAAAATGACTTAAAAAATAAAAAAATTTTTTATAACTGGTTGAGTTTTTCTCACATTCTAAAAAGTGCAATTTTGACATGCTTTCTACAAATTATGCAATTTGTTGTCTGGGCTGCAGCGTACAATACTGGGGAAAAAAACAGTATGATTTTTAAGAAAACAGAACACTCTCCACTTTCTTTTAAATGATGCTATGTCACTGAGGTTCCCTCAATAGAAATATCCTTTAAATGATCTCCACCAGAAACACATCATTAGTAAATGGGTAAAAAATCATGCTTCTGGGTTTTGGTATATGTAATGTGTCTTGACTTTTCCCCTCCCTTTATCCCTCTACTAGCATCCTCTTCCTCTCCAGACATTAACATTGTGGTTGTTTGCCTCAACCTAACCATAGAGACCCCTGCAGTAAAAGTGTCCATGCGGTTAAGGAATGGTTAGTAATGAAGCACAGCTTCTAGCACTGACATGGTGGTTCATCTGTGTCATTTGTGTGAGGATTTCATAAGCCACAGTCCTCACTACACTGGTGATTCTCCACTGGTTGTACCTTGCCATTAGGAGAATCATTGAAATGCAATTGTCACCCTCTGCAATGTTTGTCACTCTCTACCTAGCTGAAATACTGCAGAAAGTTGACTGATAGCAATGGAGCAACAATGAAAAACACCTTGCTGAAACAAGTGATTAGAGCACAATGCAAGGTTAACTAAATTTTGTGATTCTGTTGCTGGTAAGTTGCCACCAGTGATTGAATCTCTTGTGCAACAAGGGTTATAGGCGTTGGTATTAAAACCTAGTGTCACAGTACAACCCTTGACTAGTTCCAGTTACTGTCCCTACACAACTACTTGGGTTATAATCAGTTTCATGATAGCTTGATGCTTAAGAAAATAAAAACAAAAGGGAATAATCAAAAAGCTAATAATTTAAAATCTAGTGTAAGCATAAAATAAGGATAGGCATTTGTAATACTTTGTTTTCTCATGTGTAAATAGGATATTTTGTCTGCCTAATTTTTTTTAGCTTTGGTGTTTTTATCTGCAGACAGCATTGGACTATTTGATTTAGTCAATGTCCAAACAGAAGTTGACAATCTAATGTATCTACTTTTGGCAATGGCTGTCTTTCCATTGCAAGGGAAATTCAAGAAAACCATGCAAACTTCATTTTGATGAAATAGTTGGCGGGACCCTTAACCACTTCGACCCCAGAAGGATTTGCCCCCTTAATGATAAGACCATTTTTTGCGCTAAAGTACTGTGTCGCTTTAAACTGACAATTGTGCAATCGTGAAACAATGTGCCCAAACATAATTTATGTTCTTTTTTTCCCACAAATAGAGCTTTCTTTCGGTGGTATTTGCTCATCTCTGCGTTTTTCATTTTTTGCACTATAAACAAAAAAGAGCGAACATTTTGAAAAAAACTATATTTTTTACTTTTTGCTATAATAAATATCCAAAAAAATGTAAAAAAAAAAATTCTTCATCAGTTTAGGCCAGTATATATTGTTCTACATATTTTTGGTAAAAAAAAATCACAAAAAGCATATATTGATGGTTTACACAAAAGTTATAGCAAAAGTTATAGCGTCTACAAAATAGGGAATAGATTTATAGCATTTTTTTTATTTTTAATATTTATTTTTTACTAGTAATGGCGGCGATCTGCGATTTTTAGCGGGACTGTGACATTGCGGCAGACAGATAGGACACTTTTGACACTTTTTTGGGACCACTGACATTTATTCAGCAATCAGTGCTATAAAAATGCACTGATTACTGTATAAATGTCACTGGCAGGGAAGGGGTTAACACTAGGGGATGATCAAGGGGTTAAGTGTGTTCCCTCATGTGTGTTCTAACTGTGAGGGGATGGGACTAGCTAGAGGAGGAGCCAGATCGCTGTTTCTACTTAGTAGAAACACATAATCTGTCTCTCCTCCCCTGTCAGAACAGGGATTTGTGTGTATACTGGCTCTTGTGCCTGCGATCATGGGTGGCCAGCAGCTATCTGGTCCCCCGCCATGCAACGGAACGTGCGCTTGCTATGGCTCTTAAAAGAGCCGCCTTACAGGTACGGTGCCACTCTGCCACTGTATATTGGCGTGAGCCGGTTGGCAAGTGGTTAAAGTGATACTAAAGTCTTGTTTTTTTGGTTTTGCACAGAGCAGCCCAGATCCTCCTCTTCTAGGGTCCCTTGCTGGCACTCCTGGCCCCTCCCTCCTGCCAAGCAGCTTGCTATGCGGGCACCCTAGCTGAGCAGCTGCTCTGTGTGTCCATTCAGTTATGAAGCCACTGCTTGGCCCCACCCCCTCTCTCTCCTCATAGGTTCACTGACTTTGATTGACAGCAGCGTGGAGCCAATGGCACCCACTGTGTGTCTCAGCCAATCAGGAGGGAGAGTCTCAGACAGCCACAAGAAAATAGGGCTATATCCACTACTATAACTGTCAAAATAATGAATGAATAGGCTTGCTGTCAAAATTGTCCTTTATTTATTGTGCTTTGTATTGCGCAGTTCATTCCAGATGGTGAGCGCTTTAGTGTAAATAGAGGAGAATGGCCTTGTAAATAACATGTAGACATTTAAGTTTAGTATTGTAACAGGTAATTCTTTTAGGTGAAATGTATAACTTAAAGTGTACAGTATGTACAGTCATAAAGTTTTTAAGGTTTGCACAGGGTGTGGAATAGGTTAGAAATCGATTCAGGTTTTTATTGCTATCCATAACTCCACAAATATGCATTTTGTAAGAATGTTCTTCTTTCTAGCCATTTCCTTAACCACTAAGGACCAAGCTTATTTTTGACACTTGTTTACAAGTTAAAATCAGTATTTTTTGCTAGAAAATTACTTAGAACCCCCAAACATTATATATATTTTTTAGCAAAGAATGTGGAGAATAGAATGGCGGTCGTTATATTTTATGTCACATGGTATTTGTGCAGCGGTCTTTCAAACATATTTTTTTGGGGAAAAATATACTTCACTGAATTTAAAAAAGCTAAACAGTAAAGTTAGCCCATTTTTTTTTGTATATTGTGAAAGATGATGTTACGCGGAGTAAATAGATACCTAACATGTTGCGGTTTAAAATTGCGCACACTCGTGGAATGGCGACAAACTACTGTACTCAAAAATCCCCAAAGGTGACAATTTAAAATTTTAAATGGTTAACTGTTTACAGTTACAGAGGGGGTATTTTGCTAGGATTATTTCTCTGATGATCACACGTGTTATTTGATCTGACGTTTTTTTTTTTAAATCTGCGCCATTGGCAGCCAAGCTGGCCAGGACAGGAGGGACAGGAAAAATGTCCACCACTTCTAAATATGTTTCTACGACAGACACAACACGGGGTGACCATTGGGTTGAGGTACCAGAGAGGACATCTGGAAAATGCCTTTCATGCAGCCATCTCATTGCATCTAGATTTGGGGTTTGGGCCTGAGCACCTTCTGAATACAAAAGGCCTGTGATGATCTCTTCCTTAAATTTTGGAAGGATCCACTTCTTCCACTTGCTTTGTAAATTACAAAAGCATTATATATAGCCAATTGAAAAAAATATACAGACACTTTTTTGTGCCAGTGTTTGGCTTTTTGGGCAGCTAAATACAGCTTCATCATTTGGTCATTGAAGTCTATGCCTCCCATACAAAGATTATAATCGTGAACACAGAGAGTCTTTTCAATGATACCAGATGTCATGCTAATTTGGACCATGGTGTCTGCGTAAATGGAAGACAGGACGAAAACATCCCGTTTGTCCCCCATTACACTGAGTGTAATTCACTATTCTGCAAGCATGCTTTCACCCCCTTTTGTAAGTTAATGAGCTGTTGGGGTAAGCCCCAGTGGTTAGGTCGCACAGTGCCACCGCAGCCAATTTCAATATTGAACAAATGTCTAAAAAAGGCATTCTTGTATAAAAGACGTCCACATACAATTGGTACCCCTTACAGAACAAAGTTGATACCAAGTCCCATACTATCTTGCCACTACTCCTCATGTAGTCTGGGCAGTCAGGGGGCTCCACTTCACTGTCTTTTCCCTCATAAATTCTAAAGTTGTACGTATTGCCTCTGGCCCTATCACAGAGCTAATACATTTTGACCCCAGATCTTGCACGCTTGGTGGGGAGATAATGTTTGAATACAAGCCGGCCAGTGAAATGTACTGATGAGGGACTGGTCTATGCAGATGTGTTTTGAGGGGCATATACACATCTGTGAATTTCTTGGAGAGGCAATTTATGAGGACCCTGATTTTGTGGAGCTGATCATATTCCAGGTCACCCCGAGGACGACAGAGGTAATTGTCATTGAAATGCATGAAACGCATTACTGTCTCAAATCTCTGCCTGGCCATTGCAGCAGAGAATACGGGCATATAATTAATTGGGTCTGTGGACCAATATGCCTGCAATTCATTGTTTTTTGTCATGCCCATGTTAATGGTTAGGCCAAAAAAAGTCTTAAATTCAGAAACTGTGGTAGGTTTCCACTAGAATGTCATGGCAAGGTAGGAATTTGGGTTGGTGGAGATGTACTGGTTGGCATAAAGATTGCTTTGGTCCACAATCAATCGATACAGATCTTCCATGAACAGCTCATAAAAATCAAGGGGAGTTGTTAAATTTGCTGTTTCCACATGAATTCTGGGTTGGGCTGTGAATGGAGGGGATAATGAGTGCTGCTAGGTTTGGGGGCTACCAAATCAGAATTTGCAAGAACCTCTTAAAGGACACTATGGGCTCTACGGGCCTGTGTTTAAGGTCTTGGTGGCTGCGGAATGCTACTAGTACTAGCTTTTCAGCTTGGACTGCACTTCTGGGACTCGCCACATCACCATGAGGTGCTGCAGTGCTGGTGAGTAAAAGGCCAGGATGTACTAGGCCACTGGTGCTTGCCAGGACACCAAAAGATAGTGCAGAGTTAGTACTGGCACTCCTCTGCTTTTGAGAATAATCATGCCCTTTTAACACGTCAGCAACCTGTGGTTGGGTACGTCTGACCTCAGCAGGGACCACTTCATCATCTGAGCTACCTGTCAGGGTGCAGCTGCTTTCTATAGGTTCGTATTCTGAGCCGGATTCTGAATGGGAGGACTACTCTTCTGTCACGTACCTGATAGGAGACTGAAATGACGAGGTCAGCGTCTCTTGTATCTCCAGCCTGGTCCCAACTGAAGGTGGAACAGAGGGTACCGAGGGACAGGAGGAACACGAGTGCCTGTGGATGTTGATGGAAGAACTTGTAGCAGAAGATGTGATTCCAAGGTGGCTGGTGAACCAGGACATCAGGAACTGTAGTAGTGTTCTAGCCCAGGTTAAAGAGACACAGCGCTGATACAGCAGGACTGGAAGCCAGGATCAGAGACAGAAGCGTTGTTTACAGGAAAAGCCAAGGCCATCAGCAGGCAGACAGCAAGGTATCAAAATATGAGCAAAACTGAAGTCAGGAACAGTGCCAGGTCAGGAATCAACAAGTCTAAAGGAGATTCCAGGATCAGGTCAAGAGCAAGCCGAGCCAGGGAAGGGAATCAAGGGAATCATACAGCATAAACACAGGGCACAGAAAACAGCTGAATATCAGTCAGCATAGAACATGGGTATGAGCATCCTTTAAATAGCCTGTCTGGCGCCAACAAGGATTGTGCATGTGCAAGTTCACAAATTCTTGCACGCATTCTAATTGTTCTGCGAGAAATACCATATCTGTGCACCAGAGGTCTCACAGGGATTCCCTGACATTGCCCCCCCCCCCCCCCCCCTTAGGTGCAGCCTCTGGATGCCCATTAAAGTCTGTTTTTTAGAGTGAAGTTGTAGGTAGGCTTGCACTAACCGTGGAGCGTGGAGATTAGAGAAAGGTTCCCAGGAATTGTCCTCTCTGGGTTGCAGCCTTTCCATTCAATTAGGAACTGGGTCTGACCCCCCCCTTTTTGCAGTCCAGGATAGAATCTACCTCATTACATTTGATCAACAGTGGAGCAAGAGCTTCTGGACCTTGATCCAGAAAGGGGTTTGAAACTGTTGGTTTTAATAAAGAAACATGAAATACAGGGTGAATCTTCATATTCTTTGGCAAAATTAACTTAAATGCCACAGAAGTGATTTTCCTCTTTATCATAAATGGCTCCAGGTACCTCTAACCAAGCTTCTTTGCAGACAGCCAGACCTTGTTTCCTGGTTCCAAATTCCAATCTCTTCTCCTTTTATCAAAAAATCTCTTATTACTTGCCTGGGCATTTAAAATGGTTTCTCGTAAAAGCTGGTTGTTCATTTTAAGAAAGTTCAGCCTTTTTGCACAGTTGGTACAGCAGGCTCCATAGACACCTCAGTCAAGAAGAAAGGATGATATCCATAATTTGCATAGAGGGGGAACTGTTTAGTGGCAGAGTGGACAGAATTGTTGTATGCAAATTACGCCAATGGAAGGAGGGACACCCAGTCATCTTGTGTGAAAGATGAAAAGCATCACAGGTATTGTTCGAAAGTTTGATTTGTCCTCTTGGTCTGCCCTTTTGTTTGGTGGTAAGCAGATGATTAACAAAGTTCAATGTATAGTGCTTCACACAAAGTCCTCTAGAACTTGGAAACTGAAATCCCCGATCGGAAACAATATTGTCTGGAATGCCATGTAGCCTCACAATCTTCTCTAATAAAAGCTGAAGCAGTCTCATTGGCAGAGGGAGTTCTTTTTAAGGGTATAAAGTGTTCCATCTTTGACAGACGATCAACTACAACAAAGATAGTGGTGAAATTCTCAGATGGGGGAATTTCCACGATAAAATCCATGAAAATCATACTTCATGGCTTTTCAGGTACTGGAAGGGATTCCAATAGACCCCAAATTCTGGCCAAATCAGATTTGTTTCTGAGGCAACCAGAGCAAGATCTGACATAGTCTTTATAGTCCTTCATTAAACCTGGCCACCAAAAGGAACAGGAGACCAAGTCTTTGGTCCACAGGAATAGCCAGGGTCATCAGCAGGCAGGAAGCGAGGTACCAAATCATGAGCAAAGCTGAAGTCAGGAAAGGAGCCGGGTCAGGAATTAACAAGTCAGAAGGAGAACCCAGGATCAGGTCAAGAGCAACCTGAGTCAGCATCAAGGGAATCATACAGATTTAACACAGGACACAGGGAACAGCTGAAGATCTTTCAGCATAGAACATGGGTATGAGCATCCCTTTAAACAGCCCATATGGTGCCAACAGGGATTGCGAATTCTTGCAGGCAAATACTGAGCGCATGTGCATATTTGCACACCAGATGTCTCACAGTGATTCCCTGACATCTTCATTCTCATCTGTTGTGCTCAGAATCCTGTAGGCCCCTTCACTAGAGGGACATTTTGGGCACTAAATTTACAGGTACCTAGTGCGACTACGGGACTGCTTGCATGCTAGAAATAACATTTACCTGCTAGTGCTAGCAGATATCAGGCCTGATCTTGCTAACACTGTGGTTTTGTGCACAATGTGTCAGAGGTCGCAGTGATCAGAAAATAAACTGACACTGCACTTGTTAGGGAAGTAGGGGGTAAACGCAAGTGCTGGCAGCAAATGGGGCCAATCCTGCTAACACTGCATTTTGAGGACAGTAGTATAGTTCTGTTCATGTTCAAGATATTGATTTGTACAGATACTATACTAAAATTGGCAGTTATAGTGTGATTGTGATAGTGTGGCAGGCAATCAAAGGGTTAAATGTGGAGGACGATAATGTGGCGGGAAATCTGGTGTTATCTGACGCTACCTGTGAGGGACACTAACTGACTGATGCTATCTAAGCTTGCCAGTGACACTAATACATGATCAGTAAAACGTCACTGTACTAATGACACTGTTACAGGGCACTCAAAGTGTTAGCTGGAGGGCAATCGGGGGGGATCTGTGTGTTGTGAATGGTCAGAGCCAATCAGCACGTCTACAGTCAAAATCATTGGCTGTAACTTGTTGACATACTTTTGCTGTGACCAATCACAGCACAGTTTGGCAGGGGGCACACACTGCATGCCCAACAAGCTGGTTCACAGGTGCACCATATCCGAACATCAGTTAGCCCGCAGCTGTGGCACCGCCCTTAGTACATGAACTGTGGCCGCTCGGTAACTGGTTAAACTCCCATTAGGACCATCTCCTTCTCTATCCAAAACTTTAATATTTTGTGTATGTTTTGCTTTAATTTGCTTGGTTTTTCTAATGTTCATGTACAATTTACTGCAACTACTTTTTTACATCTGAACTCCAGGAAAATAGCAACATATTAAAATACACATTTGAGCTGTCTTATATAGCAAACAGTTTGTCTTTTCCAGCTATTTTTGTGATTTATGCACTATTGCTACACAGCACAGCCAAGTGTACTCTTTATTTGCCCTGGTGGCCACTGTCATCAAGACAGAAAGTGATGAGTAATTCAAAATGTCAGAATTGTCACTAGATCAAAAGGTGAGGGGAAATATTCTAGTGGAACACCTGTTTTAGTAATAAGATTGGACATCCCCTCACTGTTTTTGAGATTTTCTCTCACTTCAGCCCTTGGGAAAGGAAGATTGCCATTCAGACAGGGAAGGCATGGATCCTGTGTCTCTGCAATACAGGGACGGAGATTCATGTCTTCCCCTAATAAAAGCACCTCCCACAGTTTAGTAAAATAAATGTTAGGCACACAGTTAATCCTTTGATTGCCCCTAATATTAACCCCTTCCCAGCTAGTGTCACTGGTTCCCAAAAAGTGTCAAATGTGTCAGTTAGTGTCAGAATGTCGGCCGCAATATCACAGTCCCACTATAAGTTGCTGATTGCCCCCCATTACTAGTAAAAAAATAAATAAAAATATCCCATAGTTTGTAGACGCTATAACTTTTGCACAAACAAATCAATATATGCTTATTTGGGATTTTTAAATTTATCAAGAAATTTGATTTTTTTTTCTATTTTTTCATTGAATAGGTTTTATAGGAGAAAGTAAAAAGTATTGTTTTGTTTTTTTTTCCAAAATTGTTGATTTTTTTTTTTTATAGCGCAAAAAATAAAACCACAGAGGTGATCAAATACCACCAAAAAAAGCTCCATTTATGGGAAAAAAGGTCATACCTTTTATTTGGGTACAGTGTTGCATGACCGCGCAATTGTCAGTTAAAGTAACGCAGTGTCGTATAGCAAAAAATGGCCTTGTCATGAAGGGGATAAATCTTCTGGAGGTCAAGTGGTTAAAACAGATGTACCTAATGTGACACTAAACCCTGGTTTAAAACAAGAAAAATATATTCAAGCATGTATTCTTAATCTAAAAAGTATTTTCCATTGCTCTAAGCCTCCTCCAAATCTTCAAATGACTTTGTCTTTGCTGCTGTGATCTGACTTCCTGTTGGAGGGTGGCTATGTTTGTTCTCCGTGGTCCCACTGTATATAGGAGCATTGCCACCCTGTCTTGTTCACCCTTGAAATGGACTAGGTAATATCTTATGGACTATGGGATTTCTAGTATGCATAGAACAGTGTACATGACTGCAACTAAAATGCACTGCTTGTTTCCAATAAATAAAGTGAGGGGGGGAAAGGAGAGGTTTGAGAGCTCACAGATGACATGGAGATAAAAGCACAGTAAGAAATGATTTAATGAAAAAAAAAAACAATTGGAATGAGTGGATGGGAAAAACAGTCATTAATGTGAATATGCTCTTGAAGGTGTTTCTAGAGTCATTATGTTTTGCATATAATGCATTAGGGTAAAAAAAAAAACTTTTCAGTGCCTGTTTTTCCCCTCTCACTCCCTTTATACACTTACACAGTGGGGTACACTTTTGAGAAGTGATTTCAAAGCGAGTGTGAAAGAGGACCTAGTTGATGGAGAGTGTGATGAGGCTGAAGTATTATTGGTGGAACTGTTCATGGGTGTGTGTACTACAAAGGTTATCATTGGAGTTTGTTAAAGACTTCCCAATGTTAGTGAGGAGGTGGAGACTCAGCTCTTTGCACAGATGGAAAGGGCTGCAAGGCCTGGGATGGTGATAATTATGGCACTGTTGGAACAATTAAAGGGCAAACATTTATAAACCTATTACAAGACAATTTTATGGTACAGTTCATAGAGGCCCAGGCTAGGAATGATGCTCTGTTGGACCTGGTAATCTTAAACCATGCAGAGCTCATTACTAATGGGTAGCAGTGACCATAATATGATTTCATTCAATGTTGGCTGTAAGCAACAAACACATATGGGAAAGATATAAACACTTAAAGTGTTACTAAACCCAGGGCCCTGCATTCAGTATATCTGGTCTCACACAGTACACAGAACATGTAAATGCAATCGTTTTAGTAAATATAAACTGCTAAATACCTTTTATCATCAGCAGTACATAGCAGTCTTGTGACTTCTGTGCCTGGTTATATCTTGCAGTATGGGAGTTTTCATACTGCATTGAGCAGTCTTATCAAGATCCAGGACCCCTGACCTTCTGTCTTGACAATGCTAATTGGCTCTGTTTTGATCACATGCACCCTTAAAAAAAAAACATTTGGCAATACACACCAAACTGAGCATGTGCAGCCCCCCTCAGCCCCCCCAATACTTACTTGAACCCCATCTCTATCCAGTGATGTGCACAAGTGCCTCGGCTGTCCGGGATTCTCCCTCTTGATTGGCAGAAACACAGCAGTGGCGCCATTGGCTTCCACTGCTGTCAATGAAAGTCAGTTAGCCAATCAGAAGAGAGAGGCAGGGGCCAAACTGTGGCTTCGTGTCTGAATGGACACATAGAGCTGCAGCTCGAGTCGGGTGCCCCCATAGCAAGCTGCTTGCTGTGGAGGCACTCAACAGGAGGGAGTGGACAGGAGTGCCAAAGAGGGGCCCGAGAAGAGGAGAATCCAGGCTGCTCTGTGCAAAACCATTTCACAGAGCAGGGAGGAATAACATGTTTGTTATTTTTAAAGAAAAAAAAATAGACTTTAGTATCACTTTAAAAAAGCTATAAATAAAAAGGAAAAGAGCTTTTAACCTCCCTGGTGGTATTCCCGAGTGTGGCTCGGGGTGGTATTTCAAAACCAAAAGCGGTAACCCCGAGCCAGACTCGGGATCGCATCGCAGGAACCAGGAAGAGCTTACTTACCTTGTCCCCTGGATCCTGCGATGTCTCCCCGCAGTGTGAGCAGCTCGTCCTCCGCTCGATTCATCACAGAGCCGGGCTCCGTTCCCTGCGAGCGTTACGACGCACGGGGACGGAGAACAGCGCCAAATTCAAAAAGTGAAACACACACTATACATACAATACACTGTAATCTTACAGATTACATTACTGTATGAAATTATTTCACATCCCTTTTGTCCCTAGTGGTCTGTCCAGTGCCCTGCATGAAGTTTTATATTATAAATACTGTTCTTTCTGCCTGGAAACTGGAGATTATCTATAACAACCAAAACCGTCCCTTTACATCAAAAGTGGTTTTAGACTAGCTAGAAAACAGCGAAAATAAATTAGAATCACTCGCAGAATTGAGCGATAGTGATTTGTGGGGAAATTTGTCATCAAACACTGAAAAGAAGAATTGTCACTGTCATTACTTTTCAGTGTTTGATGACAAATTTACAGACGGGACTGGAACCAGATGAAAAGAGCCCCCCCGGGAGGAGTGGTGAAGGCTGACCTTTGACCTCTATCTCCAGCAAGGGTGTGGCCCCCCTCTTCTTGAGACTGACATGGGCCCCAAGGGGCACATGTGCCAATTATCTGCCTGTGGCCTCCCACTGAGCCCCATTCTGATTCGTCCCCTCCATACAAGCTCTGCCCATTCACTGCTCTGCTCTATAGTGACCATATCCTCCATGTATATGGCTTTATTCTGAAGTCTACCCCTCCTCAGTGGATGTGCCCCCCCATTCACTCCTATCTATAGATCTGACATCCCCCTCACATCAACACCCCATTGGGGGTAACACGGGCCCCCGAGACCTGTAGGGGGCCAATAATCTGCCCTTTGTGCACATCGGCCCCGTTTGCATTTTATTCTTAACCCCGGCAGCCTGCCTCATCTATTACCCCCCCATTTTATTTTATATATAGGTACATTGTATTTATAGATCAGACATTCATAATCACTCCTGCATGCCAATCTCCCCTCCAGCACACCGTCCCCCTCAATAGATCAGACCGTAATCAATTCTCAATGCCAGTCTTCCACACCCCTCTATAGCTCCCCATGCCCTGCCGGGGCTGACACCAGGTGGCCCCCCCTGGGGAGGGGGTGGTGTTCATGCCAACATTTTATCAGTTTTTGTCTTTGATTCAGATGGGATAAGTCATCAGACTATCATCCGCCACTGTCGGTGCGATTTGTGCCATTTTTATCTATTGCTGGTCCAAAAAAAGGGGTGTGGGGGGGGCACAGCTGGCAGGTGGTCTGACATAAACAGCGGAAGTGACGGTGGCATCAAGTGACCGGGGAGGAGAGATGAGAAGCAAAACCATGCTACCTGGGTTTCCCATTTGAATATGTGGATACGTGGATACCGCAAGTGAGCCTTGGAGATTTACCCCCCGCCATCCGAACACTGGGATCGTTTGCAAGCTTAGAGGCCTTGGCTGGGCTAAAGCCATTTGCCTTTTTAAGCTTGTCGTCTGGTAAGCTGAACTAACAGCTACGGTGGATGGGCACATTATTTCATAGGCACACTGTGGTGGTGTTTTATGCTCCTAATGGACATTTGTTATCCTTGATGTCATTTATTATGGACTTTAATTTTTAATTTTTTAGTGCAGCTTTCTTTATCTCTACAATATAAAACGCCAAATTTCCATGCAAAATATTTATACCGCTTTCAGCACCAAAAATCTGAAATAATCATACTGCCAGGGAGGTTAAAAAAATATAAAAATTAAGGAACACTATAATAGTTTAAATGTTACAAAGAATGTGTAAAAAAGGAAATTAAGGACGCAAAAAAGTCAAAACGAACAACAGATTGCAAAAGATAGTGGGACAAACCCTTTAAGGTCATCACAGAGGACAAGGGGGTACTCTTTACGTCTAGAGGAAAATAGAAAGGCTCTCCAAATTTTAAAAGGCTTCTTCACAGTAATGCCCCATACACACAGTCGGATTTCCGACGGAAAATGTGTGATAGGACCTTGTTGTCGGAAATTACGACCGTGTGTAGGCTCCATCACACATTTTCCATTGGATTTTCTGACACACAAAGTTTGAGAGCAGGCTATAAAATTTTCCGACAACAAAATCCGTTGTCGGAATTTCCGATCGTGTGTACACAAATCCGACGCACAAAGTTCACGCATGCTCAGAATAAATAAAGAGATGAAAGCTATTGGCTACTGCCCCGTTTATAGTCCCGATGTATGTGTTTTACGTCACCGCGTTCAGAATGATCGGATTTTCCGACAACTTTGTGTGACCGTGTGTATGCAAGACAAATTTGAGCCAACATCCGTCGGAAAAAATCCTAGGATTTTGTTGTCGGAATGTCCGATCAATGTCCAACCGTGTGTACGGGGCATAAGAGCTTTAAAAATGTGGAATAGACTCCCTCAAGAGGTGGTTCTGGCCAGCTCAGTAGATTTTTTTTTTTTTAGAAAGGCCTGGATTATTTCCTAGATACCCATAATGTTACTAATATTTATAGGTAAAGTTGATCCAGGGAATATTCAATTGCCTCTTGGGGGATCAGGAATTATTTTTCCCCCCTGCTGGAGCAAATAGGATCATGCTTTATTGGAGTTTTTTGCCTTCCTCTGGATCAAATGAGGGTATAAGATTGTACGATATATATATATATATATATATATATATATATATATATTTTTTTTTTTATTTTTTTTTTCCTTCTATTGGTTGAACTGGATGGACTTATTTCTACCGAACTAACTACTGTATGTAACTATGTAACTTACCTGTGTCCTGTATCGATCCAACTCTGTGCCTGTCTCCCCTCTCTACTCTGCCATGGGCTTGGTTGAAAACAGTGGGAGCCATTGGCTCCTGGCGCTATCAGTCAAATCCAGTGAGAAGGGAGCGGGGCTGAGCCACGCTGTGTGTGCCAAAATGTTCAATTGTGGTCTCATCTGACCAGAACACCTTCTTTCGCATTTTTGCTGTTTCCTCCACATGGCTTCTCACAAACTGCAAACAAGACTTCTTATGGCTTTCTTTCAACAATGGCTTTCTTCTTGCCACTCTTCCATAAAGGCCAGATTTGTGGAGTGCAGAACTAATAGTGTGGACAGATTCTCCAACCTGAGCTGTGGATCTCTGCAGCTCCTCCAGAGTTACCATGGGCCTCTTGGCTGCTTCTCTGATTAATGCTCTCCTTGCCTGGCCTGTCAGTTTAGGTGGACGGCAATGTCTTGGTAGGTTTGCAGTTGTGCCATACTCTTTTCATTCTCAGATGATGGATTGAGCAGTGTTCTGTGAGATGTTCAAAGCTTGGGATATTTTTTTATAACCTAACCTTGCTTTAAACTTCTCCACAACTTTATCTCTGACCTGTCTGGTGTGTTCATTTGCCTTCATGATGCTGTTTGTTCACTAGGTTCTCTAACAAACCTCTGAGGGCTTCACAGAACAGCTGTATTTATACTGAGATTAAATTACACAAAGGTGGACTCTATTTACTAATTATGTGGCAATTGGTTCCACTAGATTTTAGTTAGGGGTATCAGAGTAAAGGGGGCTGAATACAAATTGCACGCCACACTTTTCACATATTTATTTGTAAAAAAAGTTCCCAGCTCACCTCATAAGTGGTGGTTTATAAAGCGCAAGGACAGATGAGTATATACTGGGGGTGGCGAACAGGTGGAAAGCAGATGAATATGTACTAAAATCAGTGGGAAACGTAGAGAAAAGGGGAGTGTGTACTGCTGAGGATGAAGAAGAGTGGAGAACATGTAACTATGATACTGCTGGTGTTGGGTGCAAAAGGAGGACAGGTGAGTATATACAGCTGAGGGCGGGGGACAGGTCAAGGACAGATGAATATATACTACTGGGTGTGGAGGACAGGTGAGTATGTACAGCTGGGGGGTGGGGACAAGTGGAGGGCAGATGAATACATAATGCTGGGAGTGGAGGAGAGGCGAGTAAATACAGCTGTGGCTTGGAGAAAAGGTGGAGGACAGGTGAGTATGTACAGTGGCTGTTGGAGGACAAGTCATTATCTACTGCAGTGGGTGAAGAACAAATGTTGAACAGGGGGGTGTGTACTGCTGAAGGTCGAAATAAAGGTGGAAGACAGGGAAGAATAAGAATTGGGGGCATGCTGGCTGGGGGGGGGGAGTGTTCTTTAAAGAATAGGAGTACTCAAAGTTTAATTACAAGAATATTTTTGTTGCAGGCAAATATAATATTTATTGGGAATATACAGTATATGTACATCAAAGAGCACTTGCAAGGCTGTGACTTGGATATTAAAGACATTTACTTTATTCTTACCAAGAAAAAAATATTATACCAACTAAAACCATCTGAAGTAGACAATCATCTTCATGCACCATTTTTCTTGCTGTTGTAGTTTCTCTAATGGAGGATATGTCCTATGAGGATTATACTAAATATAATACTGTCCTGAACTTGTGAACCCAGCAGACAGTACTTAGGAACACAAGCTAGAGCTGCTTTGTAATTCAGGTTTGCTTTCCAGATCACTGCTTAGATGCTGTGTCTATTTTTTCCTCTTACTTAACTCTTGAAACGTTTGCTAAACACCCCAGCCAAAAATCCACTGCAATGCCTGTGCCAAGTTCGAAGCAAACTGTAATCAGGTTAGGGGCAAGGTCGTATTATTCCTCGCCTCATCCTCTCCCCCCACCCCTCCTGTGATTTCCCAAATGCATGTATGATTTTGCTAAATGAGGCAGCATAACATTAACCTGTGCGTAAGCCCATTGGATATGTCAACATGACACTGGATTGGTTTGTACTGCTGAAAACATGAATATTTATACAGAGTAAAAATAGTGTTAAAATAGGACTGAAGACTGTGCCACGGCAAATATCTTTTCATTGAGCAAATGCAGTTTTGTTCTTTTTTTAAAAGGACAATGTTGTTGTTTTTTTTGGGGGCACGTAATTGAGAAAGACATTAATGGAAAAAGGCAGTGACCGGAATTGCATGCACTGGTGAATGAATGAAGGGTGGGGCAGATCTGCTCTGCAGAACACACTACCCACGCTACACTGCAGAGGAAAAGCTGCATAGAAGAGAACTGAATAATTATCAGAGCTTCATGAGTAATACAGCATTAGGGAGAGATAACATAAGCTATTTCTTGTTCAAGTACCACTGGCTTGTCATCTGAATGTAGTAAACAGCAGATGTACCAGCAGCGTGTGAATACAATGATGCATATGTAGTAGGAACATGCTAAATATAGGCAGCATCCTCGTTACACCATATCACTGATCACAGGCACAGGAAACAGAATGCCTGCTATATACAGTAATTACTGAGAAGACGAATGTGTATTTAAAGGCACCAAAACGAAAATTATGAAGGTGTCCTTATATTTGAGCTGCATTATTTTACTGTTTTAAATGACTGCTTTTTTTATATTCTGAGTTTTTGAAGTAAATCTTTTTTATAACACTGCTTTTTTTCAGTGAGTGCCTAATAAATATCTAAAGTAGCGGTCCCAGGCATTGATCTTATTTGACAGGGCAGATTTAGTACCAGATGTTAATGCATAAAGGAGAAAGAAAGAGTCTCCCTTGTTTATGCTACGAGATTAGATGCTCGTATTAGACCTGGTCCATTGTGGTTATACATATTGTTAATGAAGAGCTTTTCACTATCTGTCTGCAGCTGCACCTGCTTGTTCAGTACTTTCAGTCTGAAAATGCTTATTCAGAGTTCTCCTATTAGGGCAGAGAAGACAAATAAAACAAAATAGGTATGCACCTTGAAGGCCTCGATCAGAACGAGGGAGGAGAGATTGCTGCGTCAGATGGACATAGCACCACTTTGTGCTATGGCTGCATATAAATTGAATAATAAGCTGTTGCCATCTTGTATGTGAAAAGAAATGCTGTCCCTGGACACAAACTCTCTGCTTCCAGGTCAGATTCCCTAATTTTAAATAACTGCAAGGATAAGCAGTTACATGCAAACAGTCAATTATATATAAGGGCGCCTGCTTCTAAATTAATACAAACTGCCCTCCTTAAAGTGAAAAAGTATAATAATCATCATATAAAAAAGGCGCTAACACAATCAAATCACCACATAAATCAACAATTAAATAAAATTCTATCTACACAAGCTATATTCGCCATACCGTGTGTTTAAATCTTTTGTGTCTGCATGGATAACCTTCCAATAGTGCCACCACAAATCACCACCACTGGGAGAAGTGCAATTACCTCTATTTCACTAAAGGAATAATATATATCCTGCTAATATAATATTAGGGTCACACCACTCTACAGTAGATCTTCCACAATCGCCCTAGGTCTTCAATCATCAATCCAAAGTCATCACAACATCAAATCAGAAAAGTGCTATAGTGTAGCATTTTATTATAAAAGATGAGCAAAGATAACAAAGCATAGCACTCAGTTGTAATTGTACCCAGACTTGGCACTAATGTAAAGTAGTATTCACATAACCTCACCTTCAAAGGAAGTGATGACACCCATGGGACCTCGACTAGTTTTGCTGACCACTCCTTCAGGAAGCCACTAGCAAAAAGTGGCGGTACCAGCCATTGATTCGTACAGGGTACAAATCTTGACACTGCTGTTTGCATACACTGTGTGTGTTTCTCCACCTGCTCCCTGCCCGTATCTTAGGCTCCACTGCCCTTCCTGGGTGCCTGGAACAGCCATGGCAGATGACAGTGCAGAGATTATTCTACGCAATCTCATCTTTTAATTTTTTTATTAAACTATTGGGTAATATATTGTGTTAGTGTGTGCTAAAATTACCTTTAGTGTATTTTTTACTGAAAACAAGGGTTTCATAAACTGTTTTGTGTAACATAGAATTGCAACTACCGTCATTATATTCTCCAGGGTCTCTGCTTTTAGAAAAAAATATACCGTTTGGGGGGTTTAACTAATCATCAGGCCTAAAATGTGCATTTTAACATGTGTGCACACAAAATATGCAAATAAGTTCTGGCAGCGAAAGGGTTAAAGGGATGTGGTTAGAAAATTTCCGAGCTTATGCCTGCGCACACACACATACATGCATATATTGCATGGCCCAGGGCTTGAGAACCATTGATATATAGGCTTTTACCTTTCGCAGGGGGGTAATTCTGGATGCTGCACTGCACCACATTGTGTTCTGGCAGCAGAGGGCCATGGTCCTTCCTGCTGTCTCAGCTCCTGGTGGTGGAGTGTGAGTAGCAAGCTGCGTGCCCATATATGTAGTGATATAATAAGTATAGTAGTATTGTGGGTATGATAATTAATTAGAGGTTATTATAATGATGATGTAAGTACTCTTCCGCAGCAACCCAATTCTTCCAGAGAGATGTACTTTATTGACTTCCAACACAGAACAAGGTCCAAAGTCCACAGATGACAAAAAATCAGACAGAGGAAATATAATTTAGAGTCCCATTTTTCCTAGATTTGCGCCTTCATAGTCATACACAGACAGGACTATACTAACTATAGACCGAATGCCATGTTATATTCACTAGACATTGAATGGCTGAGCAATTTGATTGACCATCTCCATTCAGGCCTTTGATATACTTTAGTCTTTCAGACAGACAACAACCCCCAGCCGTGAACAGCTGCAGTCATAAACCACCCCAATTTGCACTCCCGCATATCAACATCAACAAGTCCCCTTAGATATGTGTAATTAGACTAGATTAACAGATACCACCTGAACACCCTTTGAAATGTTCAATTAGGTTAACAGGCCATACCTCACACACCTAGGTAGACTTGCATAAAATCAACACATCAAAGGGACATCAGCTGTTATATTAAAATTGAGTTGGCTTGGACAAATTGACCATTGTCAACTGAATTCTAGGCCTGGTTAATATTGTGCTGTATGTGTACATACATATAATAATATAATGTCCCACAAAAATCGGTGAAAATATTACAACAATATAAAGATCAGCCCTGAGCTGCCCTTTAGTTGGGTCCCCTGCTAGGAAGCAAGCATGATTCTATATTCATCAGTGAAACACCCAAGACTCCTCCCAGTATCTAGGGGGCCCTTTCCTGCTGTATGCACCTCCTTTCAGGCTCTCTTCCTGACCCAGCACTGATGTCCAGTGCACTATACTGTTTGGGCACATTCAGCTGACCACACACACTGGACAGCCCCTTCTAATAGGGCTTGTGTAACATGAGTGACTAGCAGTGTAAACAAATGTGTATGCTTTTTCTGTATCATACAGCAGTGCCCTCTAGTGAAGACACCCTGCAATAACACCACTTTTTGCTTCTGTAATATTCAGCAGTGCCCTCTAGTGACAACACACAGTAATAACACCACTTTCTGCTTCTGAAAGCAGCTTGCTGCTTGTGAGTCACTATTCTACATAATAACTAAATGTGTTGAAGGACTTCATACATGTATATTAAATGCTAAAAGTCCTGGGTTACCATTGCTAAAAACCAATGAATGAACTAGGTTATATCCTAGTCCATATAATCCAGCATACTTATCTCTTTTTGCGAAGACCCTAATAAACATAAAAAAATAATGGCTTTCTGTTACAAACTTGAAGATGACATATTTTGATTTATCCTAAATATTCCCAAGGAGTAGCTCTTGCCTGGGTAAACCATTAGGCCTATATACAATGAGAAGCCTATATTGGACCAGCTATATAAAGCTGATTCGATTCATAATATCTAACATGGCTAAAATGGTATCTTTGTCTTCATTTAAAGCGTAACTCCACTTTTGTTGAGAAAAAAAAAAACATTCCCCTCTAGGTGATCTATGTACATTTCAAGGATTATAACAACCTTTGTTGCAGATTCCTCCCTATTGTTATTCTGAAGAAATTACTGTTTGTTCCTCTGTGCTGAGTGGGTCTAATGGAAGTGGTTACGTAATTATCAGTCAGCTGCGGCAGCTGCGGGGCACTAATGAGGAAAGCTGCTGGGCCTGCATCCCTTTGGACATGTTCCTATTGGGAGTATCTCACCAAAAGTATACGAATAAATAAAGTATGTGGCGCTAACTAAAGTGCAGAATAGAATCGATATGTATATAGATACTAAATAGAACCGCTCACACACCTGACAAGTAAGCGTGTAGAACAGAATAGGCAAGTGCAAGTGAAAATAAAAATAACAAATCTTCTCTACTCTTCTCTAGATCACTGGTAAAGTGCACCAATGCCACAGATTCCAAACAGCAATCTAAAATAACATCCAGTGTGTATATAAGGTGCATCAAGTGAAAAAATATATATGACAATCCTAGTCTAATGATATAATGACATAAAAAAAAACGTGAAACATAAAAATTTCTGAATAAATCCTCTGTTCTGCTGGAGTGTAAAAGGTGAAATTAAAAAAACAAAGTCCAACAAGTGATAAATACCAATATGAATAAGGTCACATATATGAGTTCATGAATAAAATCCGTGTGCAAAAAAAAAAAAAAATTGTGCAAAAACAACTTTCGATCAATGTCAAATTCCTCCAATCACATATATACTAGCCATGGTGTGCCACACGATTCCCCCAGCCTCTCACCTCAGATGGAGACCCCTACGGGTCGAGTCAAGCCTTCAGTATGGAAAGCGGCAGATCCCAACACAACAATCGATTTCCAACGATTGTCCTGATTGTCCCAACAATAGCGGATTTTTGGGGGTGACTCCAGGCTTAACCGATCTAGTATTTTCCAAAATTATTTTTATTAAAACAAAGAGTAACTTACAGTTTAAAATCAGATAATCCTGCAAACAGCAGAGTACTTCCGGTCTCGGCCGCGACCAGAAGTGATGACACCTGGCTCTTCCCTGACTCGTATCGTCACTGAACACGTGACTTTATCAAAGGGTAAACCCTAAATATATGTGAACTTATTCATATTAGTGTTTATCACTTGTTGGACTTTGTTTTTTGAACTTCACCTTTTACACTCCAGGAGAGTAGTGGATTTGTTCTGAAATTTTTATGTTTCGTGGTTTTTTATGTCATTATATCATTAGACTAGGATTGTCATATATATTTTTTCACTTAATGCACCTTATATACACACTGGATGTTATTTTAGATTACTGTTTGGAATCTGTGGCATTGGTGCACTTTACCAGTGATCTAGAGAAGAGTAGAGAAGATTTGTTATTTTTATTTTCACTTGCACTTGCCTATTCTGTTCTACATGCTTACTTGTCAGGTGCGTGAGCCAGTGGTGTATTTAGGTTTTGTGCTGCCCTAGGCCTGACTAAACGCATGCACCCCCCTAATTTAAATACGACCCACCCCATCCTGCCGAGGCCACACCCCTTCCTGTTTAAGACCCACCCTATCATCTGTAAACAACACCCCTTCCTCTTTAGGCTCATTTGGCACCTTTCAGGGGGGAACGGGTACCTGTTTCTGACAGGTACCCTTCCCCACTTCTGGGAGACTGCGCTGTCCCCTCTGAAGTTTGCCCCCCCTCCTCCTTCCTCCACTGGGCCATTCAGAAAGTGCAACGCGCTTCGCACATGTGCAGTAGGGAACCGGTCGGTTTCCCTTACCATGAATGATAGTGGCAAAATCCGAGAGCCAATCCGAAAATCGGCTGAGGTGTCGACATCGCTGGATCCCTGGACAGGTAAGTGTTCTAATATTAAAAGTCAGCAGCTACAGTATTTTTAGCTGCTGAGTTTTAATGCTATCACGGGGGGTCTCACTGTGCCCATCAATTGCAGCCACTGTGCCCCATCAATTGCAGCCACTGTGCCCCATCAATTGCAGCCACTGTGCCCCATCAAACGCAGCCACTGTGCCCCATCAAACGCAGCCACTGTGCCCCATCAAACGCAGCCGCTGTGCCCCATCAAACGCAGCCGCTGTGCCCATCAAACGCAGCCGCTGTGCCCATCAAACGCAGCCACTGTGCCATCAAACGTAGCCTTTGTGCCATCAAACGCAGCCATTGTGCCCTCAAACGCAGCCACTGTGCCATCAAACGCAGCCACTGTGCCCATCAATTGCAGCCACTGTGCCATCAAACGCAGCCATTGTGCCCTCAAACGCAGCCACTGTGCCATCAAACGCAGCCATTGTGCCCATCAATTGCAGCCACTGTGCCCATCAAACGCAGCCATTGTGCCATCAAACGTAGCCATTGTGCCATCAAACGCAGCCACTGTGCCATCAAACGTAGCCATTGTGCCATCAAACGTAGCCATTGTGCCATCAAACGCAGCCACTGTGCCATCAAACGTAGCCATTGTGCCATCAAACGCAGACATTGTGCCCTCAAACGCAGCCACTGTGCCATCAAACGTAGCCATTGTGCCATCAAACGCAGCCATTGTGCCATCAAACGTAGCCATTGTGCCATCAAACGTAGCCATTGTGCCCATCAAATGAAGCCACCGTGCCCATCAAACGCAGCCACTGTGCCCATCAAATGAAGCCACCGTGCCCATCAAACGCAGCCATTGTGCCATCAAATGTAGCCATTGTGCCCTCAAATGCAGCCACTGTGCCCATCAAATGCTGCCACTGTGCCCATCAAATGCAGCCACTGTGCTATCAAATGCAGCCACTGTGCCCATCAAATGAAGCCACCGTGCCCATCAAATGCAGCCATTGTGCCATCAAACGTAGCCATTGTGCCCTCAAACGCAGCCACTGTGCCCATCAAATGAAGCCACCGTGCCCATCAAATGCAGCCATTGTGCCCTCAAACGCAGCCACTGTGTCCATCAAATGCAGCCACTGTGCCCATCAAATTCTGCCAGTGCCCATCAAATGCTGCCAGTGCCCATCAAATTCTGCCAGTGCCCATCAAATGCTGCCAGTGTCCATAACACTGATATACTTTATTAAAACACTGTACCTGCTGTCCTGGGGGTTTCCCTCGTGCTCCTCTCTCTCCTCCTGACGTCACAGCCCCAGGGCCGAGGAGAAGATGCAGTGCAGGGGAGGGTAGGCGGAGCTTAAGGCTCCACCTGTCACCTGTTGCTTATGGGGGCGCGAGTGACACGCCGCCCCCCTGCATGAGATAAAGCCTCCCACCCGTCTTGCTGATTCCCGGCTCCCGCTGCTGCCTCCCGCACACTTGCAGCCCACGGCGGCCGGCTTTCTGTAGCGGCGCCGTGGTGTATGGGCGTGCTTGTCAGTGAGTAGGGGGGCGTGAGATACACGCCCCCATCCTCTGCCAAGCACGCCCATACACAGTGGCGCCGCTACAGAAAGCCGGCCGCCGTGGGCTGCAAGTGTGCGGGAGGCGGCAGCGGGAGCCGGGAATCAGCAAAACGGGTGGGGGGGCTTTATCTCATGCGGGGGGGCGGCCCTTTTTGCCGCCCCCCGCAAAGTGCCGCCCTAGGCCTAGGCCTTGTCGGCCTAGGCCAAAACACAGCCCTGGCGTGAGCGGTTCTATTTAGTATCTATATACATATTGATTCTATTCTGCACTTTAGTTAGCACCACATACTTTACTTATTCGTATATTTTATCTGTGTGGGAACACTTTTATATGTTGGCAGCTTCTCCCATCCTTATATATCCAATTCTATACAGTTTGGTTTTGCGCATTAGTTCCCCCATTTCTTTATATCTCACCAAAAGTGACATTTTTGTTGCAGGGGATGCCTGAAATCTGACTTGTATCTTAGGCAGACTTCTGGGAAAATTGGTGAGTCAATCACACAAGCAGGAAGTTATGTTTCTGGGGGGTGGTCAGTACACACTTTGTGTACAGAACAACTCCAGGTAGCCATATTGCATTTTCAGAAAATTACAGCGGTTGCAGATTGAAAAGGAAAGATCATTTTTAATAACATTCATTTACAACATGACCTGCGTTGCAATTGTATATGATAATTATATATTATATTATTTGCTATTTTTTTTCCCCCACGAAAGTGGAGTTACCCTTTAAATGACAAAAAATATCAATACAAGTAATCCATATGAAATGAAACTTTTTTTATTATGTGAAGCAGGTTGTACTTAGATATTGAGTTACCCATAAAATATTATTAAGGGCATTATGACACTAATATGTTTTGACAAGGATTTTATTAGACCTGTGAGAATCAGATGTGCAGACGCTACACACACCGCTTCAATTTACAGATAAAGATCTGTAATGTTCTGTGGTAGACCAGACAGAAGTTTAATTTCCTGAAAAGGGGAAGATAAAGCTCAGCTCATAAGCAAATCTGGTTAACTCTGTGTGTTTAGGATTAGGATTTGCAGTGTCCTCTTTTCTGTTATTGGAAAAATAACAGTTTAGCATGCCCTGCTTTTGTAAAATCATTACATAATAATATTAATTACTGTGATTTGTGGCTTCAATTTGTCAACCATATGTCCTTGCTAGGGAAAATCTGTTTATTTAACAAACTGTCATTTTACATGAGTGTAGAAACAAAATATCTCTTGCACTGATTGCTGCCTTGTATGTCTAATCTTACTAAACAAAGTGGGTGTAGAACTACTAAAGCATTTCTATTTGCACATTTCTACATTTCTGCATCCTAATCAATGCTCATTTCTGCACATTTCTCATTACTATGGCTTATAATTTTTGTGTGAGTTCTAAAGGCAAACACTGCCTCCGCTGGCCATTGTTAGAAATGAAAAGTCCAGTTAAACAATTTCAGTCTAAATGCTGTAAATAGCTCTCCTTGATCTATGCAAAAAAAAACACTATATGTATAACTACGTCTACTATTCAGAAAATGTGACCATCCATAAAACTTAAAACATATAGAGAACTATATATAGTGTATATGATTTTGTAAATGATCACCTATTTCATATCAGTGGAGGTGGATATACGTGTTTAGTTGAATTGGTAGGGGACTAGAAGGATTTATATAATACAGATTACACATTGCCTTAAATGTTATTCATGATTTATTAATAAAGCTTAAGCACATTGGGTTGATTGCCTAACTAATTGATTAATTGCTTTTGTCTCTGGAATATATATTGTAAAGTACTGTGTAAACTGTTGACGCTATATAAATCCTGTATAGTGATATATAATAATATGCCCTATCACTTTCTGTATATACAGTATCTCACAAAAGTGATTACACCTCACATTTTTGTAAATATTTTATTATATCTTTTCATGTGACAACACTAAAGAAATGACACTTTGCTACAATGTAAAGTAGTGAGTGTACAGCTTGTATAACCATAGGCGTGCGCAGGGGGTGTGCCAGGTGCATTAGCATTATCACTCTGTGTGCCGGCGGGGAGATGGGAAATATCTCCCTCTGACCAGTTCTGCCATTAATAAAGTGCTACCATACCTCTCTTTCACTGCATCGGCTCTGCCATAAGAGTGAGTGTGTGTGTGTGTAATATACATATACACATACATACATACACGCGCATGTGTGTTTGAGCTTTGGGGTGCACACCCTAATGCAATAGGCTGCAAACACCTATGTGTATAACAGTGTAAATTTGCTGTCCCCTCAAAATAGCTCAACACACAGCCATTAATGTCTAAACCGCTGGCAACAAAAGTGAGTACACCCCTAAGTGAAAATGTCCAAATTGGGCCCAAAGTGTCAATATTTTGTGTGGCCACCATTATTTTCCAGCACTGATCTAACCCTCTTGAGCATGGAGTTCACCAAAACTTCACAGGTTGCCACTGGTTCCTCTTCCACTCCTCAATGATGACATCACAGAGCTGGTGGATGTTAGAGATCTTGCACTCCTCCACCTTCCATTTGAGGATGCCCCACAGATGCTCAATAGGGTTTAGGTCTGGAGACATGCTTGGCCAGTCCATCACCTTTACCCTCAGCTTCTTTAGCAAAGCAGTGGTCAACTTGGAGGTGTGTTTGGGGTCATTATCATGTTGGAATACTACCCTGCGGTCCAGTATTCCGAAGGGAAGGGATCATGCTCTGCTTCAGTATGTTGCAGTACATGTTGGCATTGTCAAAGGCTCAGCTGTCTTTTCAGGGGTCATGATACATAAATCACAAGCCTAGATGTGATGAAGTCAGCATAATCAGTACAATAGCTATAGGTGTGGTAGTTTTTGTACGGGGGTTTAAGGTACCAAGACCAAGTTAGACAAGATTTTGAACTCATTTATTAAAATATTTGTAAATCTGCAGCTTTCATTGAATTATTAAGTTGTGATTTTGCTATGAAGATCCGTATTCAGGTATTTTCTGTTATAGTGTAAAAACACTCTGTCCCCATCAACCAGTTGTGCTTCCACACAGTTACCCCGTCACAAGGGATTCCAATAGAGACTACAGAATAAAACTGAATGCCTGTTTATTCATAAGGGGTGGGCTTAAATGTGGTTATTCTGTTGTGCACCAGATATCAGTGAATTTTAATAGTTTTAATAAAAGATTAAATTGTTTAAGACATAAAGCGCTATGATGGTTTTATTTTTTTTGAGCCATTAGAGAAGGAGGTGGAGGAGTATGTATACAGAGACATTTTGCTTGAAGAGGAGTTTGAAATTGCAAGGCCGGGTTCACATATGTGCGAATTGGATGCACATTTCACCACATCCAATTCACATGACAGGCGAGTAGTGACCGTCTCTCAATGGAGCTGGTTCACACAGGTCCAGGGTGGCCGCAGAGCGCATTCCAAAAAGGTTCTGTGCATTTTTGGGTCCGGTTCAGGTGCAAATTCAGGCAAAAATTCAGACCTGAATTGAACAGAAACGCACCAGACCCCAGGCACGAAACCGTGGTATTAAGCCCAAAACCAAAAATGTAATATATTGCAGCTTGCCAATCATTAGAGGGTTTTTTTTTTTTTGGAGGGGGGGGGACTTTTTCCCTCTGTTCTCACCTGGTGATCTAGGCAGCAACACATCTCCAGTATTAATGAGACACCACTCTGGATGAATGAGCACAGGAGGCACAGCGGACAGCAACATCGTCAATCTGGGGGGAGGAGGGTGTTAAACTTATTAGCAGATTTAAATTTACTAACTAATTGAAGCCAAATTCCACCTAGCACTTTATAATTACAGTAAACTGTTTTTTTCCATTTTGGAATAAAAAAATTACATGAATAATTAAAAACTGGTAATGTCAACCACTCCTGCAAGTGTTTGGTTTGTCTCATCCATGTCAACTGATACTTTCTGCTGGAGAGCTTGAGCTTTTGAATAACAACAGACTTGCTGGCTGAATCACCAGATGAAAATAGCCTAAAAAAGAAAACACATGCAGTCATTACATGTAAGAATTGTTGACCTTCAATATAATAAATGTTTGCTTTTGGGTTTAATACTGCTTTAACTACTTCCCTACCGGACCAATTCTGAACCTTCTTGCATACATGAAGAAATTTTTTTTTTTGTTAGAAAATTACTTAGAGCCCCCAAACATTATATATATTTTTAAGCAGAGACCCTAGAAAATAAAATGGTGGGCATTGCGATTTTTTTATGTCACATGGTATTTGCGCAAGAGGTTTTTAAAAAATTTTTTGGACAAAAAATTAATTAATTTTATTGCACGCACACACAAGTTTAGAGATACACAGGAGGTTTTGGGCTAGAATTATTGCTCTGGTTCTGACCTTCATGATAATACCTCACAAGTGTGATGCGATCACCATTTACATATGAGTGCAGGACTTGCATATGTGTACACATTTCACATGAGCACGGGGACACATTTTTTAAATTAAAACTTTTTTTTATACTGTCCCTTTAATTTGTTATCAATTGTATTGTTATCACAAGGGATGAACAACATTCCCTGTGATAGCATGGGCTGTGACAGGTCCTCTTCATAGAGAGATCTGGGGTGTATTACACCCCAGATCTCTCCTCTGGCCTCCAGCGCAGCTGATCAGACCAAAATCGATCTGACTGGCTGCTTCATTGGCCGGTAACAGGCCAGTAAACAAAGAACCAAGACTGGAAGCGACAAAATCCTGGTCGCTTCAGGTTTCTGACATCACAGAGAGGAAGGAACAATTTCAGTTCACTCCAGAGGATGCTGCCAGTCAAATGGGTCCCAGATCAGTGCATAGAGCCTGGGAAAGGTGGTGGCGGTAGGGGGGTGGGCACCCCCTTCTGCCACCTGTAGAAGTGATCGAGTGGCTATATAGCCCTCGAATAACTTCTTTATGAAAGAGCATCGTAGGTGGCAAATTTTGATACCATGATGATGCCTGTAGCTCGGTACAACCATGAATGTCATATGTTCCCACTGCTCCAAGGTGAAATGGCACAGGTTGTGGGGTGCTAGCCCAGTTGTAGCTGTAATGCTTCAAATAGAAAGAGTCCATATGACTGCACACCCAAACGTTAATCCAAAAAATCTACTTCATTGTATAAATATACTAAAAGCACCACAGATATACCCCTGTCAGCATATCTGTGGTGCTTTTAATATATTTACACAATAAAGTCAATTTTTTTTGGATTAACGCTTGGGTGTGCAGCCATATGGACTCTTTCTATTTGAAGTATTACAGCTACAACTGGGCTAGCACCCCACAACCTGTGCCATTTCATATGACGTCAACCCAGGGGGAAGTGGTTAAAGGGGAAGACTATATTTGACCTATTTGATCTTATAGGTCATAATAGAAAATGACATCAAAGTGTAAAAGATGGGAGAGCATGGATTATTCACTTATGTGGACTGAAATGTATCATTATTAGAGCACAGATTTTGAGAAAGGAAGAACTGTTCTTGAATACTTTTGGACTATATTTTGCTTATTTTTTACACACACACACATTATTTATATATCACTTGATGTGCAATTGTCACTTATTTTGATGAGGAGTGTGGATATTTGCCAGCAAGCAGGATAATAATTTCATTTTTGTTTTTTTTATATATTTATTTTCATCTAGAATCAGCATTCACATTGGGGGTTTATGCGGTGCACTTGCTCTGCACTTTGTTATTAAGATATGCTTAGGGTGTGCAAACAATGTGAGCAGCAGCCTAAGATAACAGGATTGTTTGAGTTTGGTTTTGTTAATTGAACATCAACCATTTGATGTGCAATTGTCAGCTATGTTGAAGAAGAGTGTATATATCAGGATTGCTCAAGTTGGGTTTTAGTGATTGCGCAGGAATTTTTTAATTTTCAATTTTACAGATCTTCCTTACACAGATTAGTCAGAATAGGTATTAAGGGTGGCTCAGGACTGTCTCTACTTGGTGATGCCCAAACTTATGAGTTCCAGGGAACTGTTTGTCTACTAGTGGATGTTTGACCAGCATTGGGACACTTGCAGTGCACACAAGAGACTCTGTGGGTCATTGATGAATGTATGGTGATTTACAAAAGGCGTGTGAAGGAGGTATAGAAGATTTCTATGTCTGGAATCCTCCACTGGACCATGCCCTTACATTGACCCATAACAGGATTTGCAAATGTGATCTGTGTTTCAACATCAGGAACTGTGACACACCATATTTCAGCACATACATGCATGAATACATTTTCCAGCATAGCATGTTAGGGAGGCTGTTCGACATTATAGCCCTCCCCTGGACCACACCATTGTTCACTTGCTATTAACTTATATAAGTGATCTTCATGTTTCACATAAAGGATCTACAACTTCTTGGAAAATAGGGTTTATTGCATGTCATCTTACCTTACTGTGTGAGGGAGGTGGATTAACATCTGTATGTCCTTCCCCTTCTATTAGAGGGCCCTCCTTTAGACCAGTGGTTCTCAACCTCAGTCATCAAGTACCTCCAACAGGCCATGTTTGCAGGTTTTCCTCTATCTTGCACAGGTGCTTTAAATCAGAGTTAATAGCTTGGTATTTTGGACAGCTATTTTATCTAAGAGAAATTCCCAAAACATGGCCTGTTGGATGACTGAGATTGAGAACCACTGCTTTAGACCACACTGCAGTATCTTCATGCATCTATTTGCCTTTTATCCTTTACCTTTGTGATGATTGTAGGTTCAAAGCTTATGTAACAACATATATCCAAATGGACATAGTCTCTGTATAGATACATATTGTTACATATTTTTACAGTGTTTTTTTTTTTTTAATTAGTTTTTTTTGTCTTTTGGGCATCACATTTATTATATAGAGGTTTGCCATTGCAACATCAGAACTATTGCAATATGCACTAGGGCATCCGTTTGTAGTACAGTGGAAGTTTTTTAGAAATTGGTTTTTATATATTTGTGTAGAATAAAGTGGATTTATACAGTGCTTTGGCTATTAAGATATTTGTATATACAGACCCTTTCCATTTCTGGTTGAGTCCATAACTAGTATTTATATTCTTAGGTGCTACATATTGTTATGACTAGGGACTCCCAGATCATCTTTCTTTGAGGATAGAGGGGGCCTTGAGTCTTTTGTTGCTTTTCATACTGCTGACAATAACATCTTCTCTCCAAGTTGACCTGTTTCCATACCTTCACTTCAGGAACCTGGTCCCACTGAAGACATTAAAGAAGGGATCTTTACCAGAAAGACAAATGTGTATATAAAGGGAACTAAACCACAAATCTGTCTGTTCATGTCTTTGGTTTTAGAAAATGTAAAAGTTGATTGTACAATTGAGAGTGTGCAATGAGCTTAAAATGATCTGTAAATAGGATTGATATCATTATCAGTTTAGTGTTGTTATTATTATTTAAAGATAATGATGTATGTCTTCAACTTTACAGAACCCGAAGGAGGAGAAGTGTCTCCCCCAGTAGGAGCTGGTGTGAACTGCAACAGCTGGACCTTCAAATATGGACCTGGCAATCAAAAACAACCAGTGCCACAAATACCACCCGATTTTCCAGAGAATTTTATTATCCCAGGATCCCCAGCCATCATTTCTATCCGCCAGGATCAGCCATCCGCTCAAGCTCAAAAAAGTAACTTCATAACCTTTGGTAAAAAGGAAGAAACAAAAAAGAAAAAGAAAAAGAAGAAGGGGAACAAAAATCAAGAGAAAGCAAATAATAATGCAGCTGACAACAATGATCAATGAAAGGATACTGAAGCCAATTATTTCCCCCATTTTTGTAAGACATAATGTAGCAACTCATAAGAATCTTCCTATTGTTAATGCACCTTCCTACAAACAAAAAGACTTCATCATTCAAGCCTGAGAATCTATACAGTTTGTCAATATCATTATCAGATTGTGTCTTAAAGCTTTATAATGTCAAATGTTTAGTCATATAGTATCCAGCGGTTGTCTCTCACATCCAAAGAATGCAAATGCAGGTTGTGCATATAACAAATAAGTGACTGTTGAAGTGTTACTGTTGTCGGTGGTGAAGGAGACTTTCATTTTCTGGGTGAAGCCACTATTCAGCCTATCAGTTCATCAGGAATCACTAACATTACTGTTCCATCGGTTATTTTATGCCTCTGGAATACCTCTAGTTCCTGATCCCTGATTGACTGCATTCTCTGAATATTGATATACATCCTGCCGCAAGACTGAAAGTCTCCAGTCGATACTGGTAACAAGTATACTTTAAGGTATATCTTTGTAAATAAAGTATAATGTACAGAAAAACATGTTATATTCAACCACTCATGGGACAAGATGCACATGTAAATTTACACCATATTTCTGAGCAAAAATAGAGTACAAAAAGGGATAAACCAATATTTTCAGAAATGGGCCAAAACACCCATTAACAATCGAATTTCAACCACAGAAAATAAAAAAAGTATCTTTACAATTAATGTAGATTTCATACTGAGTATATTGATATGTATAATAATTTATATATACCGACCTTCAACCATTACGTTTTATCAGGCTCTTGACAACATTTGAATGCATCAAGCAAAATCTACATATAAGCTAATTCCTCAGGAATCAAGATAGTAAATAACATGTTTATTTCTGTTCCCACCTTCTGTTATTGTAAATGTACTCACTTCTGAAAAAAAAAAAAAATCACATATACATACATATAAAATAAGAAAAAAAAAACAGTTCACATGTAAATAAACTCTTACTTAGCTCATACTTTTCAAAGAGTGCATATTAAGGGTGAAATATATTCTCCTCAAAGCAAAAAAAGCAAATCTTATTGTGGTGTATTTTAAGGAAAATTATAATCAGGGTGCATTATACTATATGGTGTTTAAAGGAAAATGCAAAAAAAGAAAAAAAAAACAGAAAACAGACATTACAGAGTATTTATCTATACAAATCGAAACAAAATAATGCGTAATAGTTGTATTTGTAGCCCCCTGCTCTTAGAGCATAAGTTTATCTGAATGTACTTAGACCACTGGAAATGTGTGAGTATCTGCAAGCACATGGCCCATTGTTGTTTGCATGGGGAAATGGTCACTTTTTGATAATTTACAGCTGACACCCCTTTGCATTTTAATTTTTTTTTTATTATTGATGGAATGCAGAAGCTTAGCCAATAGTTATCTGAAGTTAAGAGCATCCTTGTTCCTAGTCCACAGCACGACATCATGGAACTTTGTAGTAGAACTATTGGTGACTTACACGTTGACTGTTTACCAAGGACGCTGCAAGAACAAATATTACCAATCAGCCCATGGTGGCAGTTACATTTTTACAATGGAAAAGGCTACCAAATGTAGATATGTCATGTAAGATTTAAGATAATATCCCAGTTCTTTTATTACTGAGGCTTTTTTCACAATTGTGGGAAAAAATATATAATAGCCAAACTACTGAAACTAAACTCCATCTTTAAATAACATACATACCAGTCTGATGTCTTTATTTTTATGCACGGATTGATTGTGTATTATATCAAATCCAAGGGTAACAAAAAAGACATCTATGAAAGTGCTATTCTCCTCTAAGTAATATAAATAATAAATATAGATTGAGAAAGATAAAATAAAACAAGACAAAAGGTATCATGAATAAGTATATGTATGTTAGAATAATACTGTGTATATTTATACATGTACGGTAAGTTAAATGTACCTTGATGTTAATTTTCCTGGTGAATTACAAATAGGGACAGTCCCATGTAAGGGCTCAATGCCAATCATAATATTGATAAGTATGATGCAAGTCAGATCATTAACATCTATCACAGATTGGTTGTTTATGTCTTCATAATAAAATTACACCACTTGAAAGGGCCACTAAACAGAAAATACAAGTTTCTTATTATATGAAATGTAATATAATAGTAGTATAATTTTGTAACTTTCACAACAGATGATATAAAATGCCTCATGCCTTTAACTTCATAATAATAAATATGATCTATGTATGCAGACAGTGTAGCTAAGTGAAAATTATTGTTATAGGTAGGCTCACGTTGGTGGCATGTAATAGATGTATTAGATAGGTTATATGAAAACATGATTTGCAGACAATATATGCTTTACTTGTCTCTAGCAAGTCCCACAGCTAGGCCCACTATATCAGTAATTGTCTACAAAAAATGGGGGGGGCTTAATTGTGGCCCCTGAACATGCCAGTTTTGGCTAAAGGCTGAAGACATGCTTCAGTAGACAATGGGAGACTAGGGAAATGTTACATGTTGCTAGTAATGGTCACTGCTAATACTCCTTCACAAATGTATGCTTCTGTAGACTTCTGGGGTCTAAAGGCTAAACTAGAAGTACGAAAGGTCAACATGCAGCCCCAGGGCACTGCAATCATGATGACTAAGGATGAGCTGAACACCCCCCTCCCTCCGGGTTCGGTTCGCACCAGAACATCTGAACAGGCAAAAAATTTGGACGAACAAGCGAACACCATTAAAGTCTATGGGACATGAACATGAAAAAACAAAAGTGCTAATTTTAAAGGCTTATGTGCAAGTTATTGTCATAAAAAGTGTTTGGGGACCCGGGTCCTGCCCCAGAGGACATGTATCAATGCAAAAAAAAAGTTTTAAAAATGGACGTTTTTTCGGGAGCAGTGATTTTTATAATGCTTAAAGTAAAACAATAAAAATGAAATATTCCTTTAAATATTGTGCCTGGGTGGTGTGCTTATTATGCCTGTAAAGTGGTGCAGTTTTCCCGCGTTTAGAAGAGTACCACAGCAAAATGACATTTCTAAAGGAAAAAAGTCATTTAAAACTGATTGCGGCTGTAATGAATTGTCGGGTCTTGGCAATAAAGATAAAACTCATTGAAAAAAATAGCATGGGTCCCCCCCAGTCCATTACCAGGCCTTTTGGGTCTGGTATGGTTATTAAGGGGAACCCCAAACCAAAAATGTAAAAAAAAATTGCGTGGGGGTCCAGCCAAAATCCATACCAGGTCCTTCAGGTCTGGTATGGAAATTAAGGGTAACCTTGCACCAATTTAAAAAAAAAATGGCATGGGGTCCCACCAAAATCCATACCAGACCCTTATCCAAGCATGCAACCTGGCAGGCCGCAGGAAAAGAGGGGGGACCCCCAGATCCCAGCCCCCCTTTGTTAAAGGGGGCTTCCAGATTCCGATAAGCCCCCAACCGCATACCCCCACAAGGGTTGTGGGGATGAGCCCCTTGTTCCCATCAACATGGGGACAAGGTGTTTTGGGGGCCTACACCAAAAGACCCTCCCCATGTTGAGGGCATGTGGCCTGGTACGGTTCAGGAGGGGAGGTGCTCTCTCATCCCCCCTCTTTTCCTGTGGCCTGCCAGGTTGCGTGCTTGGATAAGGGTCTGGAATGGATTTTGGGGGGCCCTACGCCATTTTTTTTAATTTTTGGTTCGGGGTTCCCCTTAATATTCATACCAGACCCAAAGGGCCTGGTAATGGACTGGGGGGGGACCTATGCCATTTTTTTCTATGAGTTTTACCTATATTGCCGAGACCTGACGATTCATTACAGCCGCAATCATTTTTGAATGACTTTTTTCCTTTAGAAATGCTATTTTGCTGCGGTACTGTTCTAAACACTGGAAAATTGCGCCACTTTACAGGCATACTAAGGAGACCCCCCAGGCACAATATTTAAAGGAATATTTTCATTTTTATTGTGTTACTTTAAGCATTATTAAAATCACTGCTCCCCATGTTTAAAACTTATTTTTGCATTGATACATGTCCCCCCGAGGCAGGAAGCATCTGGTCCCCAAACACTTTTTATGACAATAACTTGCATATAAGCCTTTAAAATGAGCACTTTGGTTTTTCATGTTAGTGTCCCATAGACTTTAGCGGTGTTCCGCGGCTTTCGAATTTGCCCGAATACCGCATATTGTTCGGTGTTCACCAAAAGTCCGAACAACCAAAGTTCGGCCCGAACTTATGCTCGGGCTGAACCGTTCACCCATCCCTAATGATGACCTTAGTGTGTTAATCCTTGCATTGTTATTACAAATAAGCATATGAACAAATAGAGTATTCTTGCATAGTCAGCTTCTGATGTAACACCAAACTTTCTATGGTTAGATACAGCCATTTGGTGTTACAGCTCAGGTTTACATTGTTCCTACCTAGCCCTCATGGCCTAAAGGCTTCATTGCAACTAGTAAGGCTACTTTCACACTGGGGTGGGCGGGCGCCGGCGGCAAAGCTTTACCGTCATTTTAGCGGCGCTATTTGGCCACTAGCGGGGGCGGTTTTAACCCCCCCCCGCTAGCGGGCGAAAAAGGATTAAAACCGCCGGCGGCGCTATGCCGGCGGTTTATCGGTGCTGCCCCATACACCGAATACACCGCTACACCAAATACACCGCTCCTACAGCGCTGCAAAGATGTGGCTTGCAGGACTTTTTTGACCATCCTGCAAGTGCACCGCTCCAGTGTGAAAGCCCGCGACACAGGAGAGGCTCTTTACAGGCGCTATTTTTAGCGCTGTAGCCCCTGTAAAGCGCTTCAGTGTGAAAGTAGTCTAAAGGTAAACTGTACAGAAAACAAGGCTTCCCCACAGTCAAATAAAAAATACTAAAAAGTAACTAAAATACTTGCACATATATTGCATATATATGAATAATCTATTTGGATTTTTGCTATAGGGTGACTTGTAGATAAGATTTAGTGGTCCTTTTATCCAACGTGCTCAAGCATGTTACTGCAAACCATTTGACAATTGGAAGTGCTGCTTTGTAATCACATTTAAAAAGCTGCCTGAATCATCGTACGTCTCACCCAGTAAACACAGCTTTGCTTATGTCAGTTCACAATGTGTTAAGCTGCTGCATGTGTTAAAGAATTCTTTGTAATTGAGAACACAAACATGACTTACATGTGCACTCAAAGTACAATGATGTTTCTTGAAACCATCTGGACTTCATAATAGACCCAAGGGTTCATCCTCTTCAGATGACCTACTCATATTGTGTCATTGCAATCTATTGTGTGTTGTTGACTCTGACATATGGGTTTTGGTTTCATTTTTAACTTTCTTACAAGAAGAAGATGATGAACTGCAAATCTTATGTACACTGATGTTAAAATATAAGTAATTATGCCCTATGCTCCTATGAAGATCTAACATATTTATTCTGTGCTTGTGTATGTGAATGCAAACGCTACTATCAGTTATAGTTGACTTTAACTGTTGAATGTAAACCCATACTTTTTCTTTTATTTTTTGTACACTTGTGAAGAAAGTGAAGTAGTGCTGATTTTAATTCACTGCTGTTTATCTTTTTTGGTTTGAAATTACACAGTAAAATTCTTTCTTAAATCAAGAATTACTAAAAAATGTTGCCTCTTTTTTAGGTAAGTCTAAAGTAGAATACGGCAAATTTCTGGTTTCTTTGTTAAAACTTTAAAGTTGAAATTAAGGTATTGTTAAAAATTGACCTTACAGTTGACCCCCCCCCCACCACCACCACACTGCAAGGAATAAAGTAAAATGATTACCTTACTGCTAACTCTCTCATGGTTTCATATCTCTGTATGATAGGCCCTGGAAGGTGCTCCTCCCTGGTTGCAGCCCTTAGACATTATCACCTGCAATGCAGGACCAGGAGTCCTGCATTGTGTGTGAGGATGCCAAGGTATTGCACACATCTGGCATACAGCTTTTATGTGTATGTCCAGCCAAAACTTTTTTCTTCTCTCTACTGACAATAGACAGGATGTGAGCAAAAATCTCCAACAGCAACATTAATAGACATAACAATTAGTTTCTTTGGTAGAGTAGGAGAAGGCTAGAACCTAGATGTTGTTTTATTCTTTCCTCCCTGTTACAGTTGTTCCCTAAATTTCTGTCTGTCACCAAGACAAGAAGTGATGGTAAATCTCTCAGAGACCTGGATGGCAGGAAACACCTTACAAGAGTTCTATTGCTGTCCCATTTTAAACTTAAAAGAAGTATAGGCTTTACAAACACATTATGATTTTGGGATTTGCACCATGGACAGCTAGATCAATTGATATGTACAACATATCTGATGTGATCAATAAAATCCACCTAATCAGGATCCATGTAAATACTTATCAGGTGGCTAATTGTTTTTTTTTTCAGTCTATTGAGAGAATTGAGTATATAGTATTAAGAGGTCAGGTTTAAGCTATGTATAATAATAATCAGCTTTTTGTTTGAAACCTTCACTGTATCAGAAAGTGACCTGATGTCTCTGTATTTTTTTAGCGGTTTTATGGTACATTCCAGTGAAATATGAACATTTTGCATGTGTGCTGACTCAAGGGCACAGTCTACATATTAGATAACCTTAAAATATACACAAAGCCAAAATGTTTCTTTTTGTTTAATTTTTCAGTAAATGGTTAAAACTAGGGTTGTCCCGATACCAATACTAGTATCGGTATCGGGACCACTACCGCGCATTTGCACGAGTACTTGTACTCGTGCAAATGCTCCCGATGCCTAATCCGATACCTGGGATGGCAGAGAGAGAGGCGGCGTGCAACAGGAAGTCAGCAGACAGAATCAGTGGGCAGAGCGGAGAGCGAGTCCTCAAGCGTGTAAGCTGGCAGGGGTGCCGTGTGCAGGGCACAGCCGCATCATCCATCAGGATCGGTGACTGGAGCCATCACATTCGGTAACTGAAGTGACACTCCATGTTGCCGTTGTACACCGTCAGTGCTTCAACATCCCAACGCCCATCTTGGTACATCCTGCACTCGGCCACATTAGGCCAGCAGCAGACATCTTGTTACACCCAGCCCATATAGTTCGGGCTGGGTTGTACACCGTACAAGATGTCCGCTGCTGCTTTTATTTTATGTGGCCCGAGTGCAGGGTGTACCAAGATGGGCGTCGCAGGCAGCATATCAAAATAGTTTAGTTTCCTTTCTTTTCCTCTCATGTCATTTATTTCAATGCCTGCCCATAAGTGCCAGCCACCTGTCAGTGGTCATCAGTCAGTGCCCGTCAGTCAGTGCTCATCAGTCAGTGCCCATCAGTCATTATTATAAACATAATAATAAGCACACAGACCGGGAATGTAGATAGTGGGGTGAGAACGGAATCGTTCCCGACTCAGGGCATAATGAATCTAAATCGGACCACATAGATAGTAATGGGTGCACGCAGCCAACACTTAAAATGGCAGATCCATTGCTTTCGGTGCTGGGACATAGGCTTACCACCACATTGGAGTGTAATGATAGGAATCCACAGTATAAGAACAGTGCAGCACATCATCTCAGCAGTTTCCTGATGACGCAATCTACATTTGCGAAACGCGTAGAGGCTGCTGGGAGATTTTGACGTCACTTCCTGCCTAGTGGGAGCAAGGCTTGGAACACAGACAGTGTGAGAGTGAGGCTTGGAACACACGTGGTATTCCAGACCCCGCTTACACGGCTGGAACAGCTTGGTGCCGGCTTATGGACACAGTAATATGTGAGTGCAATAGTCTTTTTTATACCTTTTTAATAAAAAAGTTTAGACATACTATACCATGATGGTCGTTTATTTTCCATAAGAACTGGTAGTCTGAAGAGGGTGCAGATTGATCCATTGTGTGGAGTGGTTATCCAACTAATGAACCAAAGGCGCATATTCACCTGTTTCTAGTGAGTGGCCAATCTATAAGTGGTGGTGGAATCACAAAAGGGTGATACTTAGTTGCCCAATTTAGAGATGAACCCGTAGGAAATGGCTTATCACTCACTGAGGCCACTTATCTGGGACTTGTCAGCTACTTGGAATCACTCACTGCACAGAGTGTATTGAACTTTTTACTAAAAATATATATTGAATGGTTATTTATGTTACAACAGTTATTTATATATATTTATTTATTTTTGTGTTTTTTACACATGTTCACTTTGATATTGTATGTGGGTCTGAATCGAATGGTTTAGGACACGCATTTTTATATGTTTTTCATTTGGGCAATAGAACAGTTTTATTTTATTAAAATGAATATACTGAGGTTTGTACTCTCTGCTACATACTCATTTGTGGCACAGTCATTAAAGCATATGGCCCTTTAACCACTTCAGCCCCGGACCATTTGGCTGCCCAAAGACCAGAGCACTTTTTGTGATTCTGCAGTGTGTCGCTTTAACTGACAATTGCACGGTCCTTTTTTCCCCACAAATAGAGCTTTCTTTTGGTGGTATTTGATCACCTCTTCGGTTTTTATTTTTTGCGCTATAAACAAAAAAAGAGCAAAAATTTTTGCTATAATAAATATCCCCCAAAAATATATAAAAAAACATTTTTTTCCTCAGTTTAGGCTGATACGTATTCTTCTACATGTTTTTTGGTAAAAAAAAATCGCAATAAGCATTTATTGATTGGTTTGCGCAAAAGTTATAGCGTCTACAAAATAGGGGATAGTTTTAATGGCATTTGTTTACATCAGCATTTCCCATTCTTCATCTCTGTGAGACGATCATGGGTAGCCCAGCGGACATCGAGTCCATGGGACCCGCGATCGCACTCACGGAGCTTGCAGTGGGCTCGCATGCGCGTCCACAATGCCGCGTCTTAAAGGCGACATATAGGTATGTCAATATGCCACTGTCACAATACAATAATGCAGCAGGGAGGATTTTCCCATCCACCTCTAAAACTTCAATCAGCCAGCGGGCTAAAACATTAGGTTTTCAGCCTGCTGGCTGATTGAAAAAAAAAATTAATCATCTATGGCCAACCTAATTTCTCTGGATGGCAGCAGACTCTAGCATGGGGGTTGGCAACCCGTCGATTGTGGGCTACCTGTCGACCGCCAACAGGCGGCAGGTAGACTGCGAACACGTCCCACCGTTGCCGACTAAGTCCTTGCTCCGGATCGGTGCACGTTATGGTTGCCACCTCATCCCTTTAAACCCGAATACATATGAATTACACAGGTTCTGTGGCTGATTAAGATGGTAATTAAACTCACTTGGTGCCTTATCTGCATTTAATTAGCTTCAGAACTTGTGTAATTCATACGTGTTCGGGTTTAAAGGGATGAGGTGGCAACTCTAGTGCATGTGCGCATGCTCAGCAATCCCAGTTTGTAGAGGCAGTCCCAGCCCCTTGCATACGTAATAGCTCGGGTGGGTTTGGGCTCTGAACACGCACCTTCTCAGTCCCACTGCACCCACTGCACCTTCCCTGCACCACTCTGCATTTAAACACCTTCTGTACACTCCAGCCCTCCTGACACCAGAGCCCTCCTGATCCCCCTCCCAATACCTTGCCCTCCTGACACCACAACCCTCCTTATCCCCCCAATACCATGCCCTCCTGACACCACAGCCCTCTTGACACCACAGCCCTCCTGATCCCCCCCAATACCATGCCCTCCTGACACTACAGCCCTCTTGATCCCCCTCCAATATCATGCCATCCTGACACCACAGCCCTCCTGATCCCAATACCATAACCTCATGAAACCACAGTCCTCCTGACCCCCCCAATACCATACCCTGCTGTCCCCCCAGCCCTCCTGATCCCCCCAATACCATGCCCTGACTAAGTTTACATTTTTACAGTGACAGTTGTAGTAGATTTTTCTAGGTTTTTAATGCTGTCTTTACTTTTTGTTGGGGTCTTGCTAGTTAATTTCTTTAACAAAAAGAAGAGTGCTGCTCCTCGGTGATCTTTGATCTCTTCAATGTAGTCCAGGTAAATCTTCATCTCTCAAAGGTTGCCTACCCCTGCTCTAGCAGATAGCCTTGGGTGATAGGTCTCAGAGTTATAAATCTATACTCTGGGTTTCAGATTTCAAAACAACAGCATATTGTTTCCTCACACTCAGGGATATCTGATTGAGAGAAAATGTGTGCACATGGGTATGCAATACACACATCCTCTATGTGAATTCACTGCACTAAGAACAAAATAAGTACTTTACTTCCTTGCTAGGAAAACACCAAAAAAGGAGGTATTTTTCCTCCTTACTAGGTAAATGACACCACACTAAACCAGAATTCTTGCCCTTTTGGGTTCATGGGGTGCTTCTGTGTGACTAAAGGTCACCCACAAATATAACGAGAGGCATGTCCTCTTTAAACATAGGCTTTCTCCATAAAAGAAGGGCGTGTGTAAACAGGTAACTGGTAGACATATGTTTACTAGACCACAGTCTGTGTGAATGTGAAACTGTGCAATGATGAATACAGGTTAGGATATTTTCATGCTTCCCAGCTGAAGATGATGAATATTTATGGTCTTCAGCTTCTCTCTGATAGGCTTATCAGGTGCAACATGCAAAACATTTCAGCACCATGTACTACTGTACATTTCTTACCATGGTGCAACTATAAGTACAGGTGTGTAACTAGATACAGTGCATAGCAAGAATTTTCAGAAGAGTTGCATGTTTCAGCACCGGGAAAACTATACTATCAAAATAATGCCATCATAACATTAATGTTCTTATTTTGTAAATGTGCCACATTTGGAAAAAAAAGTAATGTGCAGCAAAAAATAACAAATGTTAAAGCGATGTGATGCATGTGCAGAGATGAGATGTGGCGCAGAAGTGTATGTAACCAACACACTGAGGAAGATGGCTTCATGGCTTGGGGGGGGGGTCTGGGTGAGGTGGTGAAGTGATTCCAAAACACTGTAATGCAGCACCTCTTAAGAGACTAAAGATTCTCTATGGTAATAGATAAGGACAGCACAGGGTGCTCGTTTATTCACATGACAATTGGCAACTTACAAGACTCTGTAATGTAATCAGGTATATAGATGTAGAAAGGTCATTCAGGGTCAGTTTCTGGGGATAGGCCTTCTAGACCTTCGCAGAGCTTTCTTTGGAGGGATTGCAGCACCTGTGACTGTAATGCAATGGAGACACCCCGGGGAGAAGCAGACTAATGCCCCGTACACACGGTCGGATTTTCCGATGGAAAATGTCCGATCAGAGCATGTTGTCAGAAATTCCGACCGTGTGTGGGCTCCATCGGACATTTTCCATCGGATTTTCCGACACACAAAGTTGGAGAGCAGGAGATAAAATTTTCCGACAACAAAATCCGTTGTCGGAAATTCCGATCGTGTGTACACAAATCCGACGGACAAAGTGCCACGCATGCTCAGAATAAATAAAGAGATGAAAGCTATTGGCCACTGCCCCGTTTATAGTCCCGACGTACATGTTTTACGTCACTGCGTTTAGAACGATCGGATTTTCCGACAACTTTGTGTGACCGTGTGTATGCAAGACAAGTTTGAGCCAACATCCGTCGGAAAAAATCCTAGGATTTTGTTATCGGAATGTCCAAACAAAGTCCGACCGTGTGTACGCCCTATAAGTGTAGCAATAGGTGAATGAAAAGCAAGCTATGTTCAATGGCAACTCACAGAAGTAAAGGGTTAAGGGTCTTCTGCTTTCGCTGTTGTTTGTTTACCAATATTTTTTTTCATGTCTCTATCTCTCCCAATAATACACTATAGATGCTACACTCAGATGCGCCCTCTGCTGTCCTTATCTATTACAAAAACAAAAAGTGTAGCGCTATAAATAGTGGGCTATAAGCCAAAATGGCACTAGAAAGCCTTAAACAGTGAATAAGAATAAAAATGTTATTAACTTTCATAGAAAGTAAAAAAGGTTGATGACAACACAAATAATAATGCAAAAGCTCAATCTATATATAACACACATAGAAAGTGACAATATTGTTGATAACATAGGCAATAGTGCAAAAGATCAGTGTATATATAGCTCAATCTGTATATAACACACATAGAGAGTGACAATATTGTTGATAACACAGGCAATAGTGCAAAAAGCTCAGTGTATATATAGTCCCAGTCAATATATATAGAGTTATCAAACTCAACAACAAGAAACTCCAATGTGGGAAAACGTGTCTATATAAATAGTCCCAGTCTATATATTTAGAGTTAACATACTCAGCAGCAAGAAACTCCAATGTGGGAAAACATATCTATCCATATATTGAGATATGTGACTGTGAGAAAACCACCACCGTGAGAAGGGGAGGCTTACCAGAATGTTTGAACACGCCAGAACGTATGTTCTGCGTGTCAAACAGGCTAGTATTATGGTGAATAAATTCTGGAGCTGTCGATTTCCTAGACCGGAGATTTTCTAATCGCAAGCCAATAGGAACGCATGGAACTTAACCTCTCATGTAGAACGATGCTCAGAAATCCACAGATATATGTATTAAATTGACGTGAGCCTACAAATGGTACTCATAATGTAAAGCTTGAATGATGTGAATGATAATCCTAACCCATTGAAGTCTATAGGAGCTTAACCATGATTTTTTAATGGCCTTCTTAAAGGCTAATTTGCAACCTTTTTTTTTTTTCAGCGCATGGAATTGATGGATTCTCATCAATTGTGTCAGCCCACTGTCCAACTATGTTTCTGAATCAGCATGAGGACCCGCTGCCTAATGTTGTTAACATGTTACACTCCCACCACAAAACGACAGATCCCCAAGCTGTTGTATGTAAAGAAATGGGGTGCAAATGCTGGGTAACAGCATTGATCAAATAAGAGCATGACCAAATGTAATCAATTACAGCTCCTGCCTGCCCCATCAATTTGGGGCTCCTGCCACCTATGGTTCCTTGTGCATCCTGTCAGAAGCTACAAACAGAGCGGCCAGTTTAAATACAAGCTGGCACATGCTGTTTGCAGCAGACTAAGAGGATGAGCTCACAGTGCCTCTGACTTCTTGTCTCCTTAACTCCTTAACTTGAGACCTGAGTGCTTATCATGTACCCAGTCCAAATCCTTACAGCTTTGAAACAAGCTTGGAAATACCCTTCTTTGGTGGCAGCTGAGGCAAAGCACAGGGTGAACAGTACCATGATACATGCGAGGATGGCAGCTATAGAAAGAGATCAGATCCCCAAATTCGATAAAATATGGCACCCTTGGGTAACACACTGCCTACTGCCGACTTTTTTTTCAAATATAAATTTTATTGAAGATTTTGAAAAGAATAGAAAGGAAAACCGTGAGGTTATAATACAACAGTGGTCAGATCCAACATTCTGACAAAAATGACCATCATATGCATTTTCAATAAAGGATTGTCATTCTAACTACAGCGAAGATAACATACCACATAAAATTACATCCTTTAGCCCGTAAGCTAAACTTGGCAACCTATATAAATCCATGTAGTATTGCTATACCTCGTGATTACCATGCTCCAGTGGGTTGTTCAATTCTGCATAGCTCCAAAATATCTGGTGTGCATGGAGAACCATCCATTGACTGAATATTAGACCACTAATTGAAGAAGTAGGTATGTGAAACGGATAGAAAGAAAAGAAGGGGTAAGGGGCTACTGCCAACTTTTGATGACACTGTCCTCTTGCCATGGTAGCTGACATCTAGTTGTTCCTACTACACCACTCGCAGGCTCTCAAGTCAACCTTGTGGACTCCTTCTGCTCTCAATTTCCTCTTTCTCTAGCCTTTCTTTCCTTCCCCTCATAGGGTTTTGAAGCTCTCTTTTTCTCATAAGAAACAGCCTTTCTCCTCTGCCTCCCTACAGCAACCCCTTTCGGCATTCCTGATCAGTGCCCTCTCCATAAATCAGCTGTTTGGCACTTTAACTTCAAACATATAACAACAGTTCATAACCAGTAACAATCATACCTCCATATGTGCAATTTGTTAATCTAATCCCATCTATTAGAAACACCACCTAAACACCCTCTATTATTTTGACCAAACATTGAAGCACTGCTTTTTCTCGTAGTCCTAGCAGTGGCTTCTCCACGACAACTAGCCAATCTCTCTAATGTACCCTAGGCCACTACACTAGATGTATTGTTTCTTCAACAACCCCTCGTTAACATGAATGGTTATATTTTGTTACTCATTGTTCGTTCCGCCTACCAACTAGCCTATAGAGCTTCATTCCCCCTATCTTTTTATGCTCAGTCAACATCTCTGTTATGTTTTGTCTTGAAAACTCAATAAAACTCTTTAACAAGGAGAATCTGCTGCTGCTGAAAAGGTACTGTTTTAACCACTTAAGGACCGGAAGGATTTGACATTTTTTGAGATACAGAACTGCATCGTTTTAACTGACAATTGCGCGGTCGTGCGACGCTGTACCCAAACAAAATTTGTGTCCTTTTTTCCCCACAAGTAGAGCTTTCTTTTGGTGGTATTTGAACACCTCTGCGGTTTTTATTTTTTGCCCTATAAACAAAAAAAGACTGACAATTTAGAAAAAAAAACATATTTTTTAGTTTTTGCCATAATAAATATCCCAAAAAAACAAAAAAAAATGTATTTCTCAGTTTAGGCCAATATGTATTCTTCTACATATTTTTGGTTTAAAAAAAAAACACTATAAGCGTATATTGACTGGTTTGCGCAAAACCATCCACTGAATACTATATAAATGTCACTGGCAGGGAAGGGGTTAACACTAGGGGGCGATTAAGTAATCAGTATGAATAGCAGATCTGTCTCCTCTCTCCTGACAGAACGAAGATCAATCTGTTTACATTGACAGATCTCCATTCTGTATCTCTCAGGAGGATTGCGGGTGCCCGGCGGACATCACGGCCACTGGGCACGCGCATCAGCTCCATTGTCGCGCCCCCTAGTGGTCTTAAAGCGGCTGACGTGCAGCTATGGGGATTCGCCCAGCTGGTTAATCACGCTAAATATATTATTATGCTATATATTATAACATAATAATTTATTATTTATCTACAGTACGTATTTACTGTGAAATTACTGGTTTGAAGTTATAACTTCAAACTTCAGTAATTTGTCCGTTAAGCCACCTTCTTGAGTACAGTTTTTGAAAATACAGTAAATTACCTTAAAAACAATATATAATAATTTTTATATGAAGAGGGCAGGAACAATCAGCCTTAGCACCACATCTCATAAGAAGGTACACAAAGGTAAAGGGAATGGGGTAAAGAAACCCCAGGGACTTTAAAGGTGCTTAGATCAAATGGTAATTAACCACTTGACCACTGGGCACTTAAACCCCCTTAATAACCAGACCAATTTTCAGCTTTTGGTGCTCTCACATTTTGAATGACAATTACTCAGTCATGCAACACTGTACCTATATGAAATTTTTGTCCTTTTTCACACAAATAGAGCTTTCTTTTGGTGGTATTTAATCACTGCTGGGTTCTTTATTTTTTGCGCTATAAAAGAAAAAAGACCGAAAAATCTGTAAAAAAATGCATTTTTCTTAGTTTCTGTTATAAAATTTTGCAAATTAGTAATTTTTCTTCATATATTTTGGCCAAAATTTATACCGCTACATATCTTTGGTAAAAATAACCCAAATCGGTGGATATTATTTGGTCTTTGCGAAAGTTATAGAGTCCAAAAGCTATGGTGCCAGAAAAGTACAAATACCCCCCAAATGACCCCTTTTTGGAAAGAAGACTTTCCAAGGTATTTAGAAAGATGCATGGCGAGTTTTTTGAAGTTGTCATTTTTTCCCACAATTCTTTGCAAAATCAAGTTTTTTTTTTTTACTTTTTTTTTTCACAAAATTGTCATATTAGCAGGTTATTTCTCACACACCGCATATGCATACCACAAATTACACTCCACATGTGTGAGACTTTTACACAGCATGGCCACATACAGAGGCCCAACATGCACGGAGGACCTTCAGGCGTTCTGGAGCACCCAGGCCAATTCTGACATTTCTCTCCTACATGTAAAAATCATCATTTATTAGCTAGAAAATTACATAGAACCCCAAAACATTATATATTTTTTTAGCAAAGACCCTAGAGAATACAATGGCGGTCATTGCAACTTTTTATCTCACACGGTATTTGCGCGGCAATTTTTTGAATGCTTTTTTTGGAAAAAAAACAGTTTTGTGCTTTAAAAAAAAAAACAGAAAGGTTAGCCCAATGTTTTTGCATAATATGAAAGATGAAGTTACACCCAGTAAATAGATACCCAACATGTCACCTTTCAAAATTGCACGCGCTTGTGGAATGGCGCCAAACTTCGCTACTCAAAAATCCCCATAGGCGACGCTTTAAAAATTTTTACTGGTTACATGTTTTGAGTTGCAGAGGAGGTCTAGGGCCAAAATTATTGCTCTCGCTCTACCGATCACACCGATACCTCACATGTGTGGTTTGAACACCGTTTTCATATGTGGGCGGGACTTACGTATGCGTTCGCTTCTGCATGCGAGCACACAGGGACAGGGGCGGTTTAAATTTTTTTTTATTATTGTTCATTTTACTTTATTTATTTTAGTTTGATGCTTTTTTCAAAAAAAAAAATTTTGACCTCTTTTATTCCTATTACAAGGAATGTAAACATCCCTTGTAATAGGAATATGGCATGACAGCTCCTCTTTACAGTGAGATATGGGGTCAATAAGACCTCACATCTCACCTCTAGGCTGGGAAGCCTGAAATAAAAAAATAAAAAAAGAAGATCCTGGCTTCGATCGTAGTGGTGAGTCGGTAGAAGCACCGGTGGGCGGCGGGAGGGGGGGACATCCCCTTTCACCTCCCGTAAGAACGATCAAGCAGTGGAACAGCCGTTATGATCATTCCTACGGTGTAGGGAATCGCTGGCTAAAAAAGCTGATATCTGAATGATGCCTGTAGCTGCACCCATCATTCAGATATCCCCGCACAAAGTTAAGAACGTTGTATGACAGCCGGCCGGCGGGAAGTGGTTAAAACGCATTTTGTCAAAGTTGTCCATTTATACAATATTTCTAACACATAGCATGTACGTACCAAAAATGACACTCCGAAATAGATTCTCCTACTCCTCCTGAGTACGGCGATACCACATGTGTGAGACTTCCACAGCCTGGCCACATACAGAGGCCGAGTACAGCCGAGTATGGCTGAGCATGGCAGAGTATGGCTGAGCATGGCAGGGTATGGCCGAGCATGGCAGGGTATCACCGAGAATTGCAGAGTATGGCTGGGTATGGCAGAGTATGGCGGGGTATTTCAGAGTATGGCGGGGTATTGCAGAGTATGGCAGGGTATCGCTGAGTATGACTGGGTATGGCTGGGTATCACAGAGTATGACTGGGTATGGCAGGGTATGGCAGGGCATGGCTGGGTGTTTCAGAGTATGGCGGGGTGTTTCAGAGTATGGTGGGGTATTGCCGATTATGGCTGAGCATGGCTGGGTATGGCTGAGTATGGCAGGGTATCACCGAGTATGACTGGGTATGGCTGGGTATCAGAGTATGACTGGGTATGACTGGGTATGACTGGGTATGGCGGGGTATTGCAGGGTATTGCGGGGTATTGCGGGGTATTGCAGAGTATTGCACAGTGTTGTGGGGTATTGCAGAGTATTGCAGAGTATTGTGGGGTATTGTGGGGTATTGCAGAGTATTGCGGGGTATTGCAGAGTATTGCGGGGTATTGCAGGGTATTGCAGAGTATTGCGTGGTATTGCAGAGTATTGCACAGTGTTGCGGGGTATTGCAGAGTATTGCACAGTGTTGCGGGGTATTGCGGGGTATTGCAGAGTACTGCAGTATTGCAGAGTATTGCGGGGTATTGCGGGGTATTGCAGAGTATTGCACAGTGTTGTGGGGTATTGCAGGGTATTGCAGAGTATTGCCGGGTATTGCATAGTATTGCGGGGTATTGCAGAGTATTGCACAGTGTTGTTGGGCATTGCAGAGTATTGCACAGTGTTGTGGGGTATCGCAGAGTATTGCACATTATTCTGGGGCATTGCAGAGTATTGCAGGGCATTAGGGATGGCTGAGCATGGATGGATGGATGGCTGGATGTCACTGTGCAGCGCTGTGGGCACTACACATCCATCCCCCTCTCCGCTCACAGTGTACCGATCGGTACACAGGAGGGGAGGAGAGGAACCGGCGTCATCAGATGATGCCGGTTTGTTTACATGTGATCGCTCCGTCATTTGACGGAGCGATCACATGGTAAACGGCCGCGATCAGCGGCCATTTACCGGGATCCGTGATGCGCCGGGTCCCCTGGACCCGGTGGTCACGGATGTGTTCAGGTGCGCGCCCCAGGGGGCGCGCGAAAGGGGAACTCTGGGAAGACGTCATATGACGTGATCCCAGAGTTAAGCAACCGCCCTGCTGCCGTCATTCGGCTATGGGCCGGTTGTAAAGTGGTAAAAGTAAAAAAATATGTATACAAAATCTACCCATACAAAAGTTTTTTATTCATTTTATTACATGTTGACAAAAAAGTTTAAAAAGTCTCTCAATATCCATATCTGACTTATTAAAGACAATGGAAGAAAAGCCACTTAGTAAATACCACTCGACATGTTTCGCTCGTTTTGAGCTTCATCAGGAGTTCTGGTAAAAATTGTGGTATACTGAAAATGAGAGACATAGATGAAATATTGCATTTACAATATTAAAATTATTAAAATCACATGGATAGAATAAAATCAATGTGATTTTAATAATTTTAATATTGTAAATGGGATATTTCATCTATGTCTCTCATTTTCAGTATACCACAATTTTTACCAGAACTCCTGATGAAGCTCAAAATGAGCGAAACATGACGAGTGCTATTTACTAAGTGGCTTTTCTTCCATTGGCTTTGTTAAGTCAGATATGGATATTGAGAGACTTTTTAAACTTTTTTGTCAACATGTAATGAATTGAATAAAAAACTTTTGTATGGATAGATTTTGTATACATATTTTTTTACTTTAATTACCATTTGATCTAAGCACCTTTAAAGTCCCTGGGGTTTCTTTACCCCATTCCCTTTACCTTTGAATATATAATAATTACACACCCTAGGGAATACGGTGGTCATTGCAACTTTTTATGTTACACGGTATTTGCGCAGCAATTTTTCAAACGTGTTTTTTTTTGGAAAGAAACTGTTTCATGAATAAAAAAACAAACACTAAAGTTAACCTGATTTTTTTGTATGCTATGAAAGATGATGTTACGCCGAGTAAATAGATACCTAACATGTCAAGCTTTAAAATTGTGCACACTTGTGGAATGGCACCAAAGTATGCCTACAGACCTCAGTTTGTATATTAGGCATTTATGGGGAACTGTATCGAGTGGTTTTGCAAAATCCAGATACACCACATCCACAGGACTCCTCCTATCTAGATGGCAGCTCACTTTTTCATAGAACGTTAACAGATTGGTCTGGCAGGAATGACCCTTCATAATCTCATGCTCATTACTACTAATGATACTGTTTTCATCAGCAAATTCTTGTATATAGTCCCTTTATCATCCCCTCCACTAATTTACATATTATTGATGTTAGGCTGACTTGCCTGTAGTTTCCAGGTATATGTCTCTGCCCTTTTTTTGAATACTGGTACCACACTGGCTTTTCTCCAACCAGCTGGTACAATTCCTGTCAGTATGCTGTCCACAAAGATTAGGAATAATGGTCTAGCTATAACCTGACTGAGTTCTTTGAGGACTCTCCAGTATAAGCCATCTGGTCCTGGTGATTTATTTGTATTGTTTTTCTAGTCTTTTCTTGACTCCGGCCACAAGGGTACATCCTGTGACGTGTTACTAAGAATACAGTAGTGGTTGATATATCCCTCTTATTCCTGTGTCAAAACTGAGGAGAAGAAAGCATTTAGTACAGTTGCCTTCTTTGTGTCATGCATAACAATCCTCCTTTCATCATCTTTTACGTGGGCAATGTGCTCTGATCTTGCTTTTTTACTGTTAAAGAGGTTGTAAACCCTTACGGTTTTTCCCCTCAATGCATTCTATGCAATGAGGGGAAAAACCTCTTGTAGTGCACCAGCCACTCCAGAGCCCCCCTTTTACTTACCTGAGGCCTATCGTTCATGCGCAGCGGACGAGCACACCCGCTCCAGCCGGTGTCTCTTGTCCTGATTGGATAGATTGATAGCAGCGCAGCCATTGGCTCCCACTGCTGTCGATCAAGTCCAATGACGCAGAAACCAGGGGGTGGCGCTGAGTCCTGCTGTCTGGGTCAATGGATGCAGCAGCGGGACACGGGAGCATGCTCACACGGGTGCCCCGAGGGAGAGTGCTTCTCCGATGGGGCACTCGAGAAGAGGAGGAGCCAGGAGCGCCGCTGAAGGATCCCAGAAAAGGAGGATCAGGGCCACTTTGTGCAAAACCAACTGTACAGAGGAGGTAAGTATGATATGTTTGTTTTTTTTTTTTGTTTTTTTTTAATTGTATGACATGTTTGGTTTTTTTTGTGTTTTTTTTTATTGAATATTTACATATTCTTTAATATATCTAAAACATTTCTTGGGATTTTTTTTTTTTTACTCTCCTCTGCTATGTGTCTCTCATAGTCTTTTTTAGCTGCCCTGATTGCTTTCTTACACTTCTTATTTCTTTTCTTATAGTATTGAAATGCTGACAATAACCCATCCCCTATATATTTTTTAAAGGCCATTTTTTTTCTCTTTAATAAGACTTGTTATGTTATGGTTTAGCCACTCAGGTTTAACCTTCGCTCTTCTATATTTATTACCCATTGGAAAGCACTGTGTGATACCTTTATTTAATGTGCTCCTAAAGCATTCCCATTTTTCTTCCGTGTTCAATGTTTCTAGGATTTGGTCCCAACTGATGTCTTGTAGTATTGAGCACAGTTCAGAGAAGTTGGCTTGTTTGAAATTTAGTGTTCTTGTGCTACCCTCGTGCCTCCTTTTCCTATGATTTATGCTAAATGTGATCCTCCTGTGATCGGTACATCACAAGTTGTCACATATTTCCACATCTGTGATCAGATTTGAATTGTTTGTAATTATTAGATCTAGCAATGCATTCTTTGTAGTCGAGGAATCCACCAATTAGCGCATGAAGTTGTCCTGTAAGACATTTAAGAAATGGCAGGCCTTTAATAGGTGAGCTGTCCCCTCTGCCCAGTCAATATTGGGATGGTTGAAGACCCCCATTATGATGACATTTCTTTGCCTCGCTGCCATTTCTAATTGTAATAGGAGGTCCAGCTCCTCCTCCTTCTTCAGGTTGGGGGGCCTTCCTTCACTATTAATTTCTCACTTGCTTCTTCTCTTTGAAGTTCCACCCACACGGATTCCGTCTCCCCCTTTCCCCATTTACAGTGTCACTGCCAGGGCCGATCCTAGGGTCACAGACGCCTGGGTGCAGAAATATTACTGGTGCCCCCACGTGGGCGTGGTCATCTTGCTAACTCCTCCCCTTTACAAATGTTTCTATGGCAACGATTCACAGAGATGCTCCTCTAAGGAGTCTTCGTTACCCTGGGATCCTCCCAGAATCTCTTAACAATAAACAAAATACAGGAAGAGAAGCAGAGTACTCTAATGGGACCTGAAGGGGGGTCTCTCTAATGGACACAGAGAGGGCCTCTGTTAGAGTGTTAGAAAGAGCCCCCAGACATACTACAGAAGGCAGTCAGAGACTGCAGACATGATACAAGAGATGGTCAGGTACTGCAGAAATAATACAAGAGATCAATGCAGGATCATCAGCGCCCATCAAATGCAGCTTATCAGTGCCCATAGAATGCAGCCTACTAGTGCCCATCAAATCCAGCTTATCAGTGCCCATAGAATGCAGCCTACTAGTGCCCACCAAATGCAGCCTTACCAGTGCCCATCAATTGCAGCCTTATCAGTACCCACCAGTTGCAGCCTACCAATGCCCACCAATTGCAGCCTACCAGTGCCCACCAATTGTAGCCTAGCAGTGCCCACCAATTGCAGCTTACCAGTGCCCTCCGATTGTAGCCTACCAGTGCCCACCAATTGTAGCCTACCAGTGCCCACCAATTGCAGCTTACCAGTGCCCACCAATTGCAGCCTACCAGTGTCCTTAGATGGATCACACAGAGCAGCAAACTCCTGCTGTCACAGAGCTTGGATTCAAACTCGTGGGCTCCTATGATACACGTCACACTGATTCAATTTCACGGCATTGGATCAGTGTGCCATCTATTACAGGAGCCCGGTCTAGGAGGCAGGACTTTGTTACAGCGCCGGGCATTTCAGGAAGCTCAGCACGGTATGTGTGACCAGGGCTGGTGCAAGGATTTTTGTCTACACAGGCAAAGGTGTATTTTGGTGCCCCCCACACACTTCCTTCCACAATGAAATTGCCCTTTACATCAAAGTCCCCAACATTTCCGCCTTACAATCAAGGTTCTCAGTGCCCCTCTTACATTAGAATCAGCGGTGTTCACAAATCACAGCGGCCCTTTCCCATGTGATCAGCTGTGTTCAATCACCCTATCAGTACCCATCAATGCCGCCTATCAGTGCCCATCAGTGCAGCCTATCAGTGCAGCCACATCAGTGCCCATCAGTGCAGCCACATCAGTGCAGCCACATCAGTGCACATCAGTGAAGGAGAAAAATTACTTATTTGCAAAATGTTATAATAGAAACTAAGAAACTTTTTTTTTAAAACATTCTTTTTTCGTTTGTTTTGCAAAAAAAAAAAACAGAGGTGATCAAATACCACCAAAAGAAAGCTCTATTTGTGGGAAAAGAAAAGACAACAATTTCATATGGGTACAGTGTTGCAAATGTCAGTCAAAGTGTGACAGTGCTGAAATCTAAAAATTGGCCTGGGCAGTAATGGGAGTGTAAGTGCCGGGTATTGAAGTGTTTAATACATGTAGCTTCCACAGTCCTAGCACAATAAATATGCATAAAACATACATTTCATCTGCTTACCAATAAACATGACATCTTAGGCTTATGAGGTGACATGCGTTTGTCATCTGCTGGATATTTGCAGCCACTTTGCTCAAAGATCAACACTGCAGGTAGAGTAACTTCCTCCCAAGAGTGGCCTTTCACCACTCCGTCTGCTTCGGTAATAGGCACCAGGTACTCCGCATGCTCAGTCTGGTATAGTTCATTACCAGGACAAATAAACAATTTGTTGCTTTATCCTAGTAAAATCTGATGTCAGTACATTACTTTTAATGAAGCAGCGCAGAATGTCCTGGTAATGCACTATAGTGTGCTTTATCAGATTCAGTGTGAATGGGGGCTAAGAGGTACATTTTTTGGTATACAAATAATAAAGTGCAGCGCTAAAGTCCCCAGTATGAACTAGGAACATGAATAAAACATGTGTATATCTGTGCAAAGTAAGTATGAAAAAATAATTGTTGTTAAATTAACACAGTAAAAGATATACAGAGAAATATGGACAAAAATGTCTAAAGTGAAAATGTGGTATAGTGTGGGACCAGAGTCCATAAACATGGGATTAGTGGTGGTCTTCTCAAAGAGGAAGGTGCTGGAACACTGGACGGTGAGTAGATACTCAGATGTAAGGCAACCACAGGTAACACGCCACAAACATCATCAAAAAAGAGATTGGGTACTCTTACCGGATCCTGTAGGACGTATCTGCCGTATAGCAGTACGTCTGTTTGGGCATAAGGAGGTGACCTCCCGTAATATCCACCCGGATGGTATCCTGTAGGTCATGATCACCAATGAGAGGTGGTTGTTCTGGGTGGAAATTGGTCTGCTGTCACGCACACTCTCCAGTTCCAGAACAGAAGGGTCAGGAGAAGCTATTTGAAGATGGAGCCATGGAGGAAGAGAAGAAAAAGACTCCACATGATGTAGGTCAAAAACGAGAGGTTTTAATGGATAAAAAACCTTACAGGATAAAAAGTGATCACAAATAAGTAAAATGGCAATGTGGGAAGCTGAAACGCCATCCCTACATGTTTCGACTGCAAAGTCTTCAACAGGGGCATCAAACAGCCTCCCCACATTGCCCATATGTATAGACTGTACAGAGCATTTCAAATTAACCAGTCCCGCCCTCATCATGGCGGAACCGGAAGTAAAAGGTCATAAGGATGTAAACATTTAAAAACAGTCATATATATTATCAATTACATATATGTTAGCAGGATGCATGTGGTCAGAGATTGTGGAGAGGTGTCACAAGCCCGGTACAAGTACAGTTTATAATCTGGCTCACGGACATTGTATAGTCCGCAAGGCTTGCGTTCCAAGCCTCACAGACACAGTGACTGAGGAGACAATATGTAGTCTGCAAGGCTTGCGTTCCAAGCCTCACAGACAGCATGACTGGGGAGGAGACAACAAGCGGCATCCAATCTGCCGCTGGTGTCTCCTCCATCACTCAACGTAGAGCGTGCGCTCCAAGCCTCCTATGTGAAGAGGACAAGCGGCCCGCGCTAAGGCTGACGTCATCCCCACTATAGGGAGGGGACATGCATCAGCGCCAATAGCTAGCTGGAGTTGGAACCACTCCCCCACACAGAGTTTGCGCTCCACATTGAACATGTGTGGGGAGGGAACCAAGACAACGGGGAACTTCCAGGGCACGCCCGGCACACACCGATTGGTCACATGCTCACAAGCAACCCAATCACACCTCCCTTGTATTACATGACAATGTAAACCTCACCACAAACGGTAGTCATCTGGTCCGCATATACTGTCACTTGTAAGCCGTCCTGACATACAAACAGGCACACCACCCTAAATCTAAAACAAAATATCAAACGGGGTGAACCGGGTGACCTAACCCCTGCAGTTAAGAATAAGTCATACGCGCTCAAGCCCCCTCAATAAGTGCAGAGCAGCGCCACAGTGTCAACCTGCCGGGGGGGGGGGGACACGGAGAGCCCAAAGCTAAGGAGAAGAAAAATATAATACCCATAAAATAAAAATTAAATTGAATAAAATGGAATAAGTAGTCATAAGTATATTGAAATAAACATTCGATGACTCATAAAAACGGGTATATCCCGGTAGACAGTTGTCACCATCAGCAATGGCTCAGATCGGTCTCTAAGGGACAGTTTCTCCGATTACAACGTAACTGCAGCACTATGGAAGACTTCCAGTTCCAATCCCAGATCCTTAGAGAAAGATTTGTGGAAAAAGGGTACAGACCCTCTGACCTTGATGCCACCATCGGGGAGGTTAGGAGAGTTGAGAGGAATTCACTTCTGGTAGATCGCCCCAAAGCACAGAGAGAGAACCTTTTCAAATGGTCTTTTTTTTTTTACTTCATTTTCTACTCAACACAAAGAAATTAAGAAAATTATAGATAGGCATTGGAAGGGTTTGAAAAACGATTGCGTGTTGGGTCCTGTTTTGCCTGATCGGGCCAGTGTCATTTTTCGGGGCGCACGCTCTGTTCAGGGTGAAATTGCTCCCAACACCATCGATCCCCCCCGGTCCGTGTCCTTTTTTCAGGACTGCAAGGGATATTTCCCTTGCAGAAAGTGCAATGTGTATCTGCATAATGTAAGTGGGAGACGGAAAACAGTGACCTTCCACTCTACAGTGACATCTAAAGACTACAATATGAAACATTTTACCACGTGTGCTACCCGACATATTGTGTATCTTATTACATGCCCATGTAAGAGGCAGTATGTCGGGCGCACAACCAGGGCCTTTTCCACCAGGGTCAACGAACACATTGCAAAAATTAAAAAGGGTTGTATCAAGCACAGTGTTCCCCGCCATTACTTTAAATGCCACAACAGGGACCCTACGGGTACTTCTTTTTTGATTATCGACAAATTTGTCCCCCATTGGAGGGGTGAGTCACGTCTTAGGGGGGTGTCGCGGCTTGAAACATATTGGATTTATGAGCTGAGGTGCTTTTCGCCGCACGGTATGAATGTAGAGTGCGATATTAATAGTTTCATTAACCGTGCGTGATACGCACCCCTGCTCTCAAGCCGTGACACACCATCGGTTCCCTGTCTACTCATCCATGGATCTGTTTTATACCAACATGACAGTTAAGGGATTTTCTAATATTTATTTATTATTCAGTTTATGTTCTGGGGTATATGATTTTGGATTTTCCACCCCCCCCAAGTGTTTGGCAGTATATGTGAGTTCCATTCTGTAGCCACCCAGTCGCTCTCCTATGCCCTACGATCTAGTACCGTCTTATCCTCGGTTTCATTTAGGTTGAGATAGAGTAGAGGCTTGATCTGGGTTAACAGAGCTGAACATTTGCCATGACCCCCAGTTTGTAGGGTTAATGGAGCTGAACATTTGCCATGACCCCCAGTTTGTAGGAAAGTGAGCCTGTTTGTGTCACCCATTATATCTATCCACGCCAGTGCATTCATTTTTGATCAGCTGGATGACGCCTGTATCGTCACATTCATTGGGGGTCTGTTTACAATCTAGGCCCTCTCTTACATTTTTCTAACTAGAGGGTGACCTGATTTGTGGCACTTGTGGAGTGGGGAGGCACCTACTCAGTGGGGCGTTTTTATGAGTCATCAAATGTTTATTTTAATATACTTATGACTACTTATTCCATTTTATTCAATTTAATTTTTATTTTATTACATTTATTACATTTTTCTTCTCCTTAGCTTTGGGCTCTCCGTGTCCCCCCCCCTGGCAGGTTGACACTGTGGCACTGCTCTGTGCTTATTGAGGGGGCTTGAGCGCGTATGACTTTGTCTTAACTGCAGGGGTTAGGTGACCCGGTTCACCCCGTTTCATATTTTGTTTTAGATTTAGGGTGGTGTGCCTGTTTGTATGTCAGGACGGCTTACAAGTGACAGTATATGCGGACCAGATGACTACCATTTGTGGTGAGGTTTACATTGTCATGTAATACAAGGGAGGTGTGATTGGGTTGCTTGTGAGCATGTGACCAATCGGTGTGTGCCGGGCGTGCCCTGGAAGTTCCCTGTTGTCTTGGTTCCCTCCCCACACATGTTCAATGTGGAGCACAAACTCTGTGTGGGGGAATGGTTCCAACTCCAGCTAGCTATTGGCGCTGACGCATGTCCCCTCCCTGTAGTGGGGATGACGTCAGCCTTAGCGCGGGCCGCTCGTCCTCTTCACATAGGAGGCTTGGAGCGCACGCTCTACATTGAGTGATGGAGGAGACACCAGCGGCGGATTGGATGCCGCTTGTTGTCTCCTCCCCAGTCATGCTGTCTGTGAGGCTTAGAACGCAAGCCTTGCGGACTACATATTGTCTCCTCGGTCACTGTGTCTGTGAGGCTTGGAACGCAAGCCTTGCGGACTATACAATGTCCGTGAGCCAGATTATAAACTGTACTTGTACCGGGCTTTTGACTCCTCTCCACAATCTCTGACCACATGCATCCTGCTAACATATATGTAATTGATAATATATATGACTGTTTTTAAATGTTTACATCCTTATGACCTTTTACTTCCGGTTCCGCCATGATGGGGGCGGGCCTGGTTAATTTGAAATGCTCTGTACAGTCTATAAATATGGGCAATGTGGGGAGGCTGTTTGATGCCCCTGTTGAAGACTTTGCAGTCGAAACGTGTAGGGATGGCGTTTCAGCTTCCCACATTGCCATTTTACTTGTTTGTGATCACTTTTTATCCTGTAAGGTTTTTTATCCATTAAAACCTCTCGTTTTTGACCTACACCATGTAGAGTCTTTTTCTTCTCTTCCTCCATGGCTCCATCTTCAAATAGCTTCTGCTGACCCTTCTGTTCCGGAATTGGAGAGTGTGCGTGACAGCGGACCAATTTCCACCCAGAACAACCACCTCTCATTGGTGATCGTGACCTACGGGATACCATCCGGGTGGATATTACAGGAGGTCACCTCCTTATGCCCAAACAGACGTACTGCTATACGGCAGATACGTCCTATGGGATCCGGTAAGAGTACCCAATCTCTTTTTTGATGATGTTTGTGGCGTGTTACCTGTGGTTGCCTTACATCTGAGTATCTACTCACCGTCCAGTGTTCCAGCACCTTCCTCTTTGAGAAGACCACCACTAATCCCATGTTTATGGACTCTGGTCCCACACTATACCACATTTTCACTTTAGACATTTTTGTCCATATCTCTCTGTATATCTTTTACTGTGTTAATTTAACAACAATTATTTTTTCATACTTACTTTGCACAGATATACACATGTTTTATTCATGTTCCTAGTTCATACTGGGGACTTTAGCGCTGCACTTTATTATTTGTATATTAGTATTTGACTTGGTTTGTTTGTGTGTCAGCTGCTGTTTATTTAACCTGTATTCATATTTTTCACATATTGTTTCACTTGTTTTGAGGGCCAGCGCAGCACTTTCTTTATCACATTTTTTGGTAAGCAGATGGTATGTCTTCGTAATGGTACCATGCTGATCCCACTCCTGTGCCTGCTGCTACCTCCCTCAGGTCTTACTCGGCTCCTCCCCCTCATCCCACATGCCACCAGTTCAGCAGCGATTGTCATCTTTGTGCTGGACTGGTGGGTGGGAATCGTTGTTAATTGCAGGGGGCTGGAGCCTACTGTCTGGAGGGAGAGAAGCAGTGGAAAAAAAGGCAGTCTTATGCCCGTTACCTGGGACGGAGGAGGAGTAGCAGCCTGAAGAGCAGATGCAGAGGCATAACTATAACCTTCAGGGCCCCAGTGCAACAAACCATGAAGGCCCACTGACTTGTAGTATGATGGGGGGTATTGTGAAAGGATGGGAGGGCAGTGTGATGGGGCACTATGACAGGGTATTTTGACAGGAGGGGGGCAGTGTGACCAAAGAAGGGTATCTGGAAAGTGTGACCGGAGGGGGAGTGTGAAAGAAGGGGGGCAGTGTGACAAGAAGGAGCAGTACGATGATGGGGGCAGTGTGACAGGGGGCTATTGTGACAAGAGGGGGGCAGTGTGACAGTAAAAGGATACCTGGGAAGTATGACAGGAGGGGGGCTGTGTAATAAGAGGGGGCAGTATGATGAGAGTAGTGTGACAGGAGGGGGTAAATATGACAGAAGGGGGCAGTGTGACGAGGGGGCAGAATGATGGAGCCGCAGCGTAACTTTTTCAGGGAAAGTCACCCCCGGTTTCAGTGCCCTCCTGGTGCCCTAGCAGCTGCTGGCTCTGTGTGTGACACAAGGAGAGGAGGAGGGAGGGAAGCAGTCTGACACTTCGGTGCCCCCCCTCTGCGGCGCCGGGGTGCAGAGCACCCCGCGCACCCGCCCAGGATCGGCCCTGGTCACTCCTCTACCACCCTTAAATCATTCTTGATATACAGACACACCCCTCCCTCTCTTCTACCTTCCCTGTCCTTCCGATACAAGGAATACCCCTGAATATTTGCCAGCCAGTGATGTGAGCTGTCAAACCAAGATTCTGTTATTCCCACAAAATTTACAAAAGAGATTGTTCTCTCTTAGTTTCTGAAGCACATGACAGACATCTGTGTGGTGGCTCTCCAGGGACTTGGAAAATATGAGGATATTGTTGAGATAAACCACCAGACATAACTGCAACAAATCTCGGAGGACATCGTTAATAAATTGCTGGAAAACTGCCGGGGCGTTACAAAGGTCAAAAGGCATTACGAGGTACTCATAATGGCGTGTATTCTTGTATTAAAAGCAGTTTTCCACTCGTCGCCCTCCTTAATCCTCATGAGATTGTATGCCCCTCTCAAATCAAGCTTTGTGAAAACCTTTGCTCCCTTGAGGCGGTCAAATAACTCCGTAATCAATGGAATCGGATAGGCATTCTTAATCGTGAAACGATTGAAACCCCTATAATCAATACAAGGTGGTCTCACCACTCTTCTTCTTCACAAAGAAGAAACCAGCACCAGCAGGAGATGAGGATTTGCAGATGAAACCTCAAGAAAGTGCATCTGCAACATACTCCTCCATGGCCCTATCCTTCAAGACCGCCAAAGGGTAAACCCGGCCACGAGGGGGTATGGCACCAGGTTGAAGGTCAATTGCACAATCATACGACCGGTGTGGAGGCAAACTAACGGCTTGAACTTTGTCAAAGACATCGCTAAAATCACGGTACTCCTCCGGCAGGGAGGAGAGTGAAGAGGTGCACAGGACCTTGCCTACCTTCTGGAAGGAAAGGAAGGTGGGAACCAGGGGACAGTGGCTGATGTTGGCCCCATAACGATCCCACCCTAAATGGCTGGACTATACCGGTACAGATAAATAATAATAAGCAAATTATATAAAAAGAATTTATTACCAAAAAAATACATAGTATACTTAATTAAAATGCAAAACAGAAATTCAGGATTCCCCAAAGAAAATCTGTTGGTTACAAGGTATAGAATGGTCTGGTTCTCGACTAGTTTCGCGATATTATCGCTTCCTCAGGAGGACCGATCTATAAAACAAATAATACAATGCAATACAGGCAAAAAGAATACATTGCACTACAGGTAGTGATCATACAAACAGCATGTAAAAAAAGAAATAATCAAATATAAATGCTGGTTTGGCTTACCCTATGCTTGGGTGATCGTGCGCGGCACCGGGCCGCCTAATTAACTCTCCCCCGTGGCGGACAAGGGGGATGATGTAGAGCTCTCTAAATGAAAAGCATAACACAAGTAAGGGGCCACATAAGTAGTTGGTTAAGAGATACGATGGATTTGATCATACACATCGTAAGGGGGGTTTTTGGGAGGAAAGAGGGAACAAAACAAGGGGGAGGAAAGAGAGATAAGGAATAGGGGGGGGAAAGGAGAGGGGAGGGGGAAAGGGGAGGTGGAAGGGAAGGAGGAGGGGAAAGGAGGGAAGGAGGGAGAGGAAAGAAGGGTAAGAGGAAATGGACGTGGATAGGGGAAAACGGGGGGAAGGAACACCAAGGGAGGTGATGGGGGGGAAGGGGAGGAAAAGAAGGGGGATAAGAGACGGAGCAGGCTTAAACAAACAGTACACAGGGGAGGGGAAGATGGGGGAAGAGGGGGACAGGGATTGAACCTTAGCTGGTGAACAATTGGGGCATATAGTGTAGCTTACCGCAAGGGTAAAACCAAGGGTAACAAGGATGCTAGCCACAAGGAGACTTGCAATGGCGCGGGGTTCGGATGGCCCATAGGGAGCAGGAGAGCCAAACATGTCCAAACGCTGGGGCATCATGTAGGGTACAAGGTGTGAGAACCCAACAGAGTGGGTGGGTACCCACGGGGTTGCATGAGACTCTGTCAATGAGGCAGTATCAAATATAGCATAAGATACAGGATAGTGTCCATATGACGGTATCAATAGTAGATACCGTCGGGTAAAGGATAGTATCCAAGTTAAGAAGGCAGAAAAACGTACCTATAGATGTCCACCAGTGAGGCATTGAAGGCCTCCCTTCCATCCTATCCCCAAGTCAGCAGTCTACCGTGGAGAGAACTCTGATGCTCAATGTGAATTATATAGAACAGTGTATGTAGAAAAGGTATGAGTGGCAGTGGAAATGCCACCCAATCCATTACGGTGTTGGTAAACACAAACGGGAGTTGGTCCCCATAGATGGCTCTGATAACATGAGGGACAGCATTGGCTACAGAGAGCCCATGTTGAGGAGTGAGAACAGTTGATCAGGTGGGACTTCCTATTGGTGAGTGGTGGGAGTGAAGGTGGGAGTGGGAATGGGGAACGGGGAAAGGGGAAGGGAAAGACAGATTATACCAATACAAGGGGTAATAACTATATTTCAGATAATTTATGGGTGATGCGGTAAAGGTGATAAGGGGATAATAATTGAGTATATTGAATTATACTAAATGAATTAAGAAAAATGTGAAACAGTGAAAATAGGTGCACTGGTAATGAAATTAAAGTGACAGAAGGTGATGGTGACAACCAACAGAAAGGAAGCCATATCAATTGAATAAGTTAGATTGAAAGTGTCCTCAAATAACTAATTAGGGGTCAGATGACATGAAAGGCGGGGAACTCCATACAGTGTCATGCTCAATACAGTATCATATTATATAAGTATATAAGGGTAATCGCAATGTAGCGATATTAAAATGGGTTTCAAAAATGGACGACAGAGGGCCCTAGTGGGTGAGGATCAGCTATGGATTATAAATGTGGGTAACATCGATAATCACAGTTGGGCCGGAAATTAACCGGTCCATAACAACACATACTCTTGGGTAGAAAGTAGTGAATTTAAACTGACTAGACCCGACTAATGGCACATAGTGAATAGATACTTGGAAAATATATTGGAACATGATATATTGAGGTAGCTAAGAAAGAACGTCAAGCTGTATGGAACTAAGCCTGCGTGGTCAATAATAAGACTGTCCCCATGTATGAACCATATAAGGAAGGAGGCCAACCTCCGACATAATGGGATAATTAATATAAAAGGGTGATAATATAGGTTGAGAATTAGAGGCACTCAGGGAAAGGAAAAAACGGGTGTGTTATCCACCCAATGAGTATGCACAAAATGTGAGTATAGCCTCAGATAGTCAAGGATAACAGGTCTTAAACCGTACCATCATCCAAATTAATATACACAAGGAAAGGAAGGTGGGAACCAGGGGACAGTGGCTGATGTTGTCCCCATAACGATCCCACCCTAAATGGCTGGACTATACCGGTACAGATAAATAATAATAAGCAAATTATATAAAAAGAATTTATTACAAAAAAAAAATACATAGTATACTTAATTAAAATGCAAAACAGAAATTCAGGATTCCCCAAAGAAAATCTGTTGGTTACAAGGTATAGAATGGTCTGGTTCTCGACTAGTTTCGCGATATTATCGCTTCCTCAGGAGGACCAATCTATAAAACAAATAATACAATGCAATACAGGCAAAAAGAATACATTGCACTACAGGTAGTGATCATACAAACAGCATGTAAAAAAAGAAATAATCAAATATAAATGCTGGTTTGGCTTACCCTATGCTTGGGTGATTGTGCGCGGCACCGGGCCGCCTAATTAACTCTCCCCCGCGGCGGACAAGGGGGATGATGTAGAGCTCTCTAAATGAAAAGCATAACACAAGTAAGGGGCCACATAAGTAGCTGGTTAAGAGATACGATGGATTTGATCATACACATCGTAAGGGGGGTTTTTGGGAGGAAAGAGGGAACAAAACAAGGGGGAGGAAAGAGAGATAAGGAATAGGGGGGGGAAAGGAGAGGGGAGGGGGAAAGGGGAGGTGGAAGGGAAGGAGGAGGGGAAAGGAGGGAAGGAGGGAGAGGAAAGAAGGGTAAGAGGAAATGGACGTGGAGGGGAAATATTAATTTGGATGATGGTACGGTTTAAGACCTGTTATCCTTGACTATCTGAGGCTATACTCACATTTTGTGCATACCTTCTGGAAGCATGATTTACTGCATTGTGGTGACCAGGAGAGAACCTCTGCATGGAGCCAAACAAGAGAGGGTTGTGCCTCTGTAACCAAGGATAACCCATAACGTAGGTGAGGAAATAACTTGGAATTGGATTATCTCATGGTGAAGAGCCCCTGCGGCCATGGACAACGGAACAGTGTCATGAGTCACATGGGCAGGCTGTAGAGTTCTCCCGCCAAAAGCCTCAATAGCAAGTGGAGTGTCACGCAGCTGCAGCGGAATCGAGTGCTTTGATACAAAGGCAGCATCAAAGAACAGGCCTGCAGCCCCAGAGTCTATTAGAGCCTGTATCTCGACGGATGACTCAGCCCAAGGAAGGGTAACAGAAACCAGGGGCTTATCCTTCTGGATAACTGGGGATGAAAAAACGCCACCTAAGGTCTGTCTGTGACAGGACCTCAAGGTTCATGCATTCCCTTGATGGGTAGGACAAGACTTCAAAAAGTGACCTGCCTGGCCACCATAATGGCACAATCTCTCCCTCCTCCTAATGGTTCTCTCATCCGCAGAGAGATGCGTGAATCCCAGATGCATGGGTTCATCTTCACAGGCCGACTTGGTACCAGGAGGCATGGGAGGTGAGGGAGGCAAGGGTGGGACTGCAAAGTTCAGAGACAAATGTACAGGAGGATTCCGCAAGTGCTCCTTAAAGGGAAGTCTTTCTCTGAGTCTGGAGTAGGGATGAGCTTCGAGTCGAACTCATGTTCGACTAGAACATCGGCTGTTCGCCAGTTCTCCGAACAGCGAACAATTTGGGGTGGTGAAAGCCGCGGAACACCCTTTAAAAGTCTATGGGAGAAATCAAAAGTGCTAATTTTAAAGGCTTATATGCATGGTATTGTCATAAAAAGTGTTTGGGGACCTGGGTCCTGCCCCAGGGGACATGGATCAATGCAAAAAAAAGTTTTAAAAATGGCCGTTTTTTCAGGAGCAGTGATTTTAATAATGCTTAAAGTGAAACAATAAAAGTGTAATATTCCTTTAAATTTCGTACCTGGGGGGTGTCTATAGTATGCCTGTAAAGGGGCGCATGTTTCCCGTGTTTAGAACAGTCTGACAGCAAAATGACATTTCAAAGGAAAAAAAGTCATTTAAAACTACTCACGGCTAATAATGAATTGCCGGTCCGACAATACACATAAAAGTTAATTGATAAAAACGGCAAGGGAATTCCCCACAGTGGAACCCCGAACCAAATTTAAAAAAAAAAATGACATGGGGGGTCCCCCTAAGTTCCATACCAGGCCCTTCAGGTCTGGTATGGATTTTAAGGGGAACCCCGCGCCAAAATTAAAAAAAAATGACATGGGGTCCCCCCAAAAATCCATACCAAAACCTTATCCGAGCACGCAACCTGGCAGGCCACAGGAAAAGAGGGGGGATGAGAGAGCGCCCCCCCTGAACCGTACCAGGCCACATGCCCTCAACATTGAGACATTGAGAGGGTGCTTTGGGGTAGCCCCCCAAAACACCTTGTCCCCATGTTGAAGGGGGTCTGCGGGCGGGGGCTTATCAGAATCTGGAAGCCCCCTTTAACAAGGGGACCCCCAGATCCCGGCCCTCCCCCCTGTGTGAAACGGTAAGGGGGTACAAAAGTACCCCTACCATTTCACAAAAAAAGTGTCAAAAATGCTAAAAATGACAAGAGACAGTTTTTGACAATTCCTTTATTTAAATGCTTCTTCTATCTTCTTTCTTCTATTTTCTATCTTCTATCTTCCTTCGGTTTCTTCCTCCATCTTCTTCTTCTTCTGGTTCTTCTGGTTCTTCTAGTTCTTCCTCCGGTGTTCTCGTCCGGCATCTTCCTCCGCGGCGTCTTCTTCCCTTTGTCTTCTGGGCCGCTCCGCATTCCAGCATGATGGGAGGCTCCCGCTGTGTGACGCTTCTCCTCTTCTGACGGTTCTTAAATAACGGAGGGCGGGGCCACCCGGTGACCCCACCCCCCTCTGACACACGGGGACTTGACGGGGACTTCCCTCTGGCATTCCCCGTGATGTCAGCGGGGACGGGGTCAAACTTTTTTTGCATTGATCCATGTCCCCTGGGGCAGGACCCAGGTCCCCAAACACTTTTTATGACAATAACTTGCATATAAGCCTTTAAAATTAGCACTTTTGATTATTCATGTTCGTGTCCCATAGACTTTAATGGTGCTCATGTGTTCGAACAAATTTTTTGCCTGTTCGTATGTTCTGGTGCGAACCGAACAGGGGGGTGTTCAGCTCATCTGTCTGGAGTCAATGAGTATGGCAAACGTGATTAACTTCCCCAGCTCAGTGGGTATATCTTGGGCTTCTATCACATCCTTGATGGTATCCGAGAGACCATGAGAAAAAGCAGTCACGAGGGCCTCATTGTTCCAAGCAACCTCTGCTGCCAGAGTACAGTATTCAATGGCGTACTCGGCAACAGTTTTCATACTCTGTTTGATGGACATGAGGCATTTGGCACATGGGAACGTCAAATACCCTTTAAAAAGAAGCCACAAACTCTGGGTAACTCAAGACAACAGGTTTTTGCATCTCCTATAGAGGGTTTGTCCAAGGCTCTCTCATAAAGCAAAGCTATCACAAAACCTACTTTGCTTCTGTCCGTGGGGAATGCCTGGGGCAGCACCTCAAAGTATATCTCAACCTGGTTGAGAAACCTTCTGCATTGGACGGGATCACCCCCAAATGACTGGGAAAGAGGAGCGGAGCCAGACATACCTCTTATAGAGGTAATACTGGAGCAGCAGCAGGGATGGCCTGCAACACAGGTTGTACTGGAGCAGCCACAGTGGGAGATTCCAGGTGAGCCGTGTGACTCAGGTGGTGATCCTGCTCATCCAGTTTGGAAAAAATATTACCAACAAGTGGATTGACTGCATCTTCTGAATTCATGGCCTTTGCCTACTGTCAGAAACCATGAATCAGACTGAGACAGAACTACAGTTAAATCACACTTGTTTAATAATAATAATGATAAGGTAAACAGAGTAAACGTGGTCAAAACATAGCCAGAGTTCAGGAACTGGAACAGATAGTCAGACAAGCCAAAACGTCAGGGAGCCAGAGATGAGCCTAGTAGAACAGCAAGCAGGATCTGGAGCCAGAAGGAATGTCAGCCAAGCAAGTCTTTAACAGGAACACAGGAGACTGTCTCTAGAGATGTGGCCAAGGCGAAGGCAGAGATCATCTGGGCTGGATGGCTTAAGTAAGCAGGACTGACGAGCAGGATATTAGGAGCTGGCAATTAGGCGACAGCTGAGCGGCCAGCTTTGAGGAGGAAGGGCTGAGCCCAGCCCTGACACCTTTCTCTTGATTGTCCCTCAGTAGGTGATACTTGACGTCAATGTGTTTGGTCCTAGGATTGACCCTTTATGATTGTGTAAGCTTTATGCAACCCTGGTTGTCTTCAAAAATGTGAATTGGTTTTGACATGTCAATCCCAATGTCCACAAAAAGTTGACAAATCCATATCGCTTCTTGACAAGCGTGTGCTGCTGCAATGTACTCTGCTTCAGTTGAAGATAGAACGACAGTTGCTTGCTTTTGACTAGGCCAACTTATGGTTCCTTCCCCATACTGGAAGATGAATCCACTTGTGTATTTGCTGTCTGTACAGGCACCGCCCCAATTGGCATCCACATATCCGACCAGTGTTGGATTTGATGTTTCTGGTGACCATAACGTCAGCTGAATTGTTCCTTCGAGGTACTGCATCACTCTTTTTACTGCGTTCCAGTCACGCTGACAGGGATCTGGAACTTTCCTGCATAATATGCTGTTAAATCAGGTTAGGGAGTCTCCAAACAAGACATTTAGATGAGAGTGTAGACCCATATATTTGTAAAATATAAGTAGGTAGGTGCTTTATTCATATACTGCAGTGGAGAGACACAACACACACCGATTTTCAGCACTACCAGGCCGAATGAAGAAGGAAGTGTCTCTGACTTAACAACATCAAGTTTAACAATATATACTTTATGAATATGCATAAGCACTAGGCGTGTTATAGGTGTGATCGTATAGTTTAGTCCAATCAGCATTCACATCTTCTTAGTAGCAAGGGAACAGTTAAATGGGTGGTTACATCATGTGACTGATAGAAAGTGAAAGAAAACATGGGTGATGCCATGACGGTACTGGATCAAACCAGCTAGATAAGATTGTCCATTTCTCGGAGCAAAAAGGGAGTAAACTGTTGCTTCTTATCTAGTGGTGAGGGTCATCATAGACTGAAAACTCTGTGTCTAAGAAGAAGCAAGAAAGTATATTACAAATTCTTAAAGTGATAGTTTTATATCTATATATAGATATATATATATATCTATATATAGATATAGATATATATATATATATATATATATCTATATCTATAGATATATATATATATATATATATATCTATATATATATATATATATAAACTCAATGTTATCAGTCCATCCAGTTCAACCAAGAAATAAAAAATAATGATAATAATACAATCCCATCTACACAAACCTGTACCCACAGTTGATCCAGAGGAAGGCAAAAAACCCCAGCAAAGCATGCTCCAATTTGCTACTGCAGGGGAAAAATTCCTTTCTGATCCCCCGAGAGGAAATCGGATCTTCCCTGGATCAACTTTATCTAAAAATGTCAGTACCCAATTATATTATGTATATTTAGGAAAGAATCCAGGCCTTTTTTAAAGCCATCTACTGAGCTTGCCAGAACCAGCTCTGGAGGGAGTCTATTCCACATTTTCACAGCTCTTACTGTGAAGAAACCTTTCCGTATTTGGAGATTAAATCTTTTTTCCTCTAGACATATAGAGTGTCCCCTTGTCCTCTGTGATGACCTTAAAATGAATAATTCAACACCAAGTTCACTATATGGGCCACTTATGTATTTGTTTATTCTTATTCTATTCGGATGGCATTATAGCCTCTGGCCATGCCTAGGGAAAATGTAGTTTGTCCTGTTTTTCTATCCATTAATATTATGGAGATTCAGCATACTTAATAGTGTTCATACAATTATCCATTAATATGGGGACTCAGTATGCTATACATATCATTTCATCAGTTAGTGTCATATATATTATTTTATTCCATAAGGTTTTAATAATTGCCTGTCGTATCTCATCAATGTGTTTATTTGTTATTTTTAGATTATTTATTAATTAAATTTTTTTCAATGCCATACATATGTATTTAATTATTGTTGCCTAGCATAGTTTCCTAGCTTGGGTGTGCGGCTTGACGGCCTGTTATCCACATTATCGTTCCTACGTTTATTCACATCTAAGCCAAGTGGTGGTTCACATTTTTTGTGTCCACCTATTAGATAGCTATTTCCGGCTGTAAGAGCTTTTGGAGCGCGTTTGCGTTCCAAATTGAGTTGGAATTACTTCTTGCTTCCTGCCTCTGATGATACGTAATCTTCGAGTGTATACCACGTCATCACGTTTACATCAGGTCATGTGGCGGTCATGTGACCATTCACATTGACGAACACTCGGGAGTGGTTGATTGGAGGATGATATGGAGGCTTGGTTCTCTACCAACTCCGCTCACACACTATTGGCCTATTAGATTGTCACATGATAGCGGATTGGTATGGATACTAAGGAACCCGGAAGTCAGGCCGCACACGGTTCTGACCAGGTGTTTTATGGTTTTTATTCATTTCTATATAAAGCGCATTTGGTGGCAGGTTGATTTATACCCCAGCAGAAGTCTTAAAGGATGAAATGCATCAGGTTTATTTTGCTACCCCAGCTACCTTTTACTGCGCTATCTAGTTCAATTGAACCAATTTTTACCGCCAATTTTTTATCATATGTTGGAAATATCTTTTATACCAATAAATTTTTCATGTGCAATGGATTTACACCATGTGGAGGCTTTTTTTCTTTTTTCCTTGCCACACCATGAGGATTGTCGTAGATTGAGTGGAACTCGGTGGATGATTCAAGGCAGTCCCTGGATGAGAAACTGGGTCAGCAGGAAGTTCAGGCTTAGTGAATAATGAAAAGTGTATCCTGCGCTGTGACCCCGCAATCCAGGGCCTGCACGGCTGTAGACAAAGAGCTAAGTAGGTAGAAAATAAATAAGTGCAGCGCTATGATTGCAAAAAAATTGAAAAATTGTATGTGATTCAAACATATGACAAAATGACACAAACTCTAACATAATAAATGTGAATGGTTATTAAGCAATGTGCTAATATAGTGACTGCACTACATACAAATGCCCAAATTGAACGAAATGATGAAATACAGTCCAATTAGGTTTGTGATCCAATACACATGTGAGAAGTTCCTGGCATTCCTGGGAACCTTGGAGTGAAAAAATGGAAGCAAACACCACCACAGTGAAAGAGGGAGGAGGCTTACCAGATAACATTGACTTGGCGGGGCATATACCACCCAAGTCAACAAGGCTTGTTGGGTTCAAACCACCCAATGGGGGACAGCAGATCCTGGAACTCCGTCAGTTGATCAGCCTTAGACGGTCATGAGATGTTAGCTGAAGGCTCCAGGAGTCTCGGGGAGCATGAAAACTTATTGTCACAGGAAGGGTATCATGTAATAGAAAAAGGGGGCTGACATAGCGTGATACCGTTTAAAAAGAAGGTGGTTTATTAAAAATATAAATTCAACACTCACATTTGGAAGAAATTGATACAACATGTAAAAGCATGAGGTGATGTTAGCGGAAGGTCCACCCAAAGCGTTTCGACTGCACAGTCGTCATCTGGGGTGTGGACCCCTCGGAAAACATCGCTTAAATGGAGATAGTGACCCCAGAGTTTGCTTGACACCGGAAGTGATCCCAAATGACATCACTTCCTGTCTCCATGTCTAAATCCAAAACACAAAATCACGGAACAGTTTGCACATACGAATGGATTGCATGATAGCGATAGCCAGCACCTCCGAATGGCATAACGGAATGCATCTCACAGTGCGCCATGCACCAAAACACTCGGTCTGTAAACCAAGCCTCGTTGTGAAATCGAGGCATAGTTGTCTGGCTGCCATCTCAAACTAAACCAGCCTCATTTTGAAACTGAGGCTTGGACAAGTGACTTCCTCTTCGTATATTGTAACGAGCCCCTGCTAGGTTCCACTCTCCCGACACTCCTCTGCTGCTATAGAATCAGATTGCAAATCGCAACATCTGATGGTTCGGTCATCCGATGCTCCGGGACTAGAACTACAGCTATGTGCCGTTCTAATCCAGTTGTGTAGCTCAGAACAAACACCAGGCAGGCTGTATGTAAGTTCAACCAGGAATCTCTTTTATTGAAAAATACAGGCTCTTTTATACAGTAAAAGAGGAGGTGCATACCTCCGGCTCATATTACTCTGAACATACACCTGTGACCAGAAATCTAATTAACATGGGCTAATTAACTAATCCCTTTAGACAGCCTAGATGACTCAGACATGACCTTTAGGCCAGACTGGCCATCTTGTAGCTCAGAAAACCCAATCAACATTATCACAATAGCAGAGTTAATTAACACAAACAACAATGGGGATCTAATGACTCTTAGATCCCATACTAGAGACTTATTTACAATACACATTCTAGCAGGCAACAGACAGACAGGTGGCTGGAATTGACATCAGCATCTCCTAGCAGTATTTGTCCCAGCATTATGAATCAGCCACTATTTCTAATATGGCAAATCCAGGGTCCCCAGAGTCTGTGTGTCCTGGGGGACCAGGACCCAAATCCACAGTAATACCACCTCAAGGGTCCCCAGGCATACAGCTCACAAAGAGCACCGTTCCCCCAAATGCCAGGGCCCACGATCGATCGGCAAGAGGCTAGCATTCAGTCCCCTCCAAAAGTCTCTCTCCCGGCTAGGTCTGTCACATTTATCTTTACTCCGTGTATTGCAGCATTGGGTCTATTAGCCAAACCTCGCTATGAAGTTAAGGCGTGGCTATATGGCTTCCATCACAACCAAGCCTCATTATGGGACTGAGGTGTGGATTGGTGACTTCCGCCCTGCAAACCAACTAAGCCTCCCTCCAGAGGGAGGCTTAGTTGTAGCCCGGTATAACAATCAGATATAGCACGATAAACATAGAGGACGTGTCACATAATAAACACGGGTCACATGCCCATCCACAGATAAATACAAAACCTAAGAGAATATAAAAAATAAAAAATAAGCCCGCCCCACATAGTGAAATTTGCAGTGCATGAACCTGTGTTAATAAAAAAAGAAATGTGACACGTCCTCTATGTTTATCGTGCTATATCTGATTGTTATACCGGGCTTCGCCTCTGGAGGGAGGCTTAGTTGGTTTGCAGGGCAGAAGTCACCAATCCACACCTCAGTCCCATAATGAGGCTTGGTTGTGATGGAAGCCATATAGCCACGCCTCGACTTCATAGCGAGGTTTGGCTAATAGATCTGATGCTGCAATACACAGAGTAAAGATATACAAAGAGGAAGTCACTTATCCAAGGCTCAGTTTAAAAAAGAGGCTTGTTTAGTTTGAGATGGCAGCCAGACAACCATGCCCCGATTTCACAACGAGTGTTTTGGTGCATGGCACACTGTGAGATGCATTCCGTTATGCCATTCTGAGGTGCTGGCTATCGCTATCATGCAATCCATTCGTATGTACAAACTGTTCCTTGATTTTGTGTTTTGGATTCAGACATGGAGACAGGAAGTGATGTCATTTGGGATCACTTCTGGTGTCAAGCAAACTCTGGGGTCACTATCTCCATTTAAGCAATGTTTTCCGGGGGGTCCACACCCCAGATGACGACTGTGCAGTCGAAACGCGTTGGATGGACCTTCCGCTAACATCGCCTCATGCTTTTACATGCTGTATGAATTTCTTCCAAATGTGAGTGTTGAATTTATATTTTTAATAAACCACCTTCTTTTTAAACGGTATCACGCTATGTCAGCCCCCTTTTTCTATTACATGATACTCTTCCTGTGACAATAAGTTTTCATGCTCCCCGAGACTCCTGGAGCCTTCAGCTAACATCTCATGACTGTCTAAGGCTGATTGACTGACAGAGTTCCAGGATCTGCTGTCCCCCATTGGGTGGTTTGAACCCAACAAGCCTTGTTGACTTGGGTGGTATATGCCCCGCCAAGTCAATATTATCTGGTAAGCCTCCTCCCTCTTTCACGGTGGTGGTGTTTGCTTCCACTTTTTCACTCCAAGGTTCCCAGGAATGCCAGGAACTTCTCACATGTGTATTGGATCACAAACCTAATTGGACTGTATTTCATCATTTTGTTCAATTTGGACATTTGTGTGTAGTGCAGTCACCATATTAGCACTTTGCTTAATATCCATTCAAATTTATTATGTTAGAGTTTGTGTCATTTTGTCACATATATGTTCAAATCACATACAATTTTTCCCTTTTTTTGCAATCATAGCTCTTCACTTATTTATTTTCTAGGAAGTTCGGGCTTAACTCATCTCCTCCAGGGGCGTATAAGCTTTAAGGCTCTCCTTCCCTACCAAGCATGTCTACTCGATTGGAACCGGATCTACTTCACCGCTTGACGGTACAAGCTTATCTGACTCACCGCCAACGGCCTGTGAGTCCACCACCTCTGGTAAGGGCATTGCATTTTTATTTGCTTGAAGTTGTGTTTGGAGAAGATAATATCCTGCACACTGGTATGCCTCTAACACCGCTGTAATGCCGCATACACATGAGCGGACTTTACGGCAGACATTGCCCGGCGGACTTTTCGACGGACTTTACGACGGACTTTCTGAATGAACGGACTTGCCTACACACAATCCACCAAAGTCCGTCGAATTCATATGTGATGGCCTACGATCGGACTAAAACAAGGAAGTTCATAGCCAGTAGCCAATAGCTGCCCTAGCGTGACTTTTTGTCCGTCGAACTAGCATACAGACGAGTGGACTTTTCGACCGGACTAGATTTCGACGGATTGATTTAAAACATGTTTCAAATCTAAGTCCGTCCAACTTTTGAGCAAACAAAGTCCGCTGGAGCTCACACACGATCGAATTGTGCGACGAAAGCCAGTACGCCGGACCAAGTCTGCCGTAAAGTCCGCTCGTGTGTACGCGGCATTAGAAGCATTTATGAAAGTTTGGAGCATCAACAGCGTTATATCTGCACGTTCATGAATCTCCACTCTGTATATGGACTATAAGCATATAACGTTATACCCATATATCATGCATTATATATTTTCTGTTCTTTGAATTTTAATAGTTTGATATGATAGACATGCGGTATTGTCGTATGGTATTCCCATTCATTCACCTATGTTTGCATTACTATATTAATGTGATTTTTAAGACCATTCACTTCGCTTTGGTTGATCCTATTCATCTCATTTCTACTTTATTTTACATTTTTTCTTTTTAACCTTGATGTCACATTTAGTGTGATTCTCTTACACTTTTTTGGTCACCAACATAGTTCATGACTCTCAGATATATGAACTACAATATCTTTGTGGTTACACATTATATATAGGTTTGATCACACATTCCTGCCACTTTGCGTGTCACTATCACCTCTGTGACCCTAGATTCACCTAGATGTGACCCTAGATTATTGTTTCACTTATATTTACAATTAGTCTGATTGTGGTGTTGGCTGCTTTTTCATTTAGAGTTGGCGCAGCAGTTCTCACATCCATTTGTCACTTATGTATTTGTACATGTTGATCATATCCCCCCTTAATCTCCTTTTCTCAAGATGGAATAGATTCAGTTGCTCCAATCTTTCCACATAGCTGAGCTACTCCATCCCTCTTATTAGTTTGGTTGCCCTTCTCTGCACTTTCTCCAGTTCCCTGATATCCTTTTTGAGAATCGGTGCCCAAAACTGAACTGCATATTCCAGATGAGGTCTTACTAATGATTTGTACAGGGGCAAAATGATATCTCTCTCTCTCTCTGGAGTCCATACCTCTCCTAATACAAGAAAGGACTTTGCTAACTTTGGAAACTGCAGCTTGGCATTTCATGCTATTATTAAGCTTATGATCTACCAAAACCCCGAGATCATTCTCCACCACTGATTCCCCCAATTGTACCCCCCCTAGTATGTATGATTCATGCATATTCTTAGTCCCCAAGTGCATAACTTTACATTTATCAACATTAAACCTCATTTGCCATTTAGTTGCCCAATTAGACAGTGCACTTAGGTGGGCTTGTAAATTTGAGACATCCTGTAAGGACGTTATTCCACTGCATAGCTTAGTGTCATCTGCAAAGACAGGAATTTTACTTTTAATTCCAGACCCTATATCATTTATAAAGATATTAAAAGTAAGGGTCCCAACACTGAACCTTGGGGTACACCACTGATAACCCTAGACCATTCAAAGTAAGAGTCATTAAACACTACTTTCTGAATTCTGTCTTTTAGTGAGTTTTCTATCCATTTACAAATTGATCTTTCCAAGCCTGTAGACTTTACCTTACACATTAGACCTGTGTGGGGAACTGTGTCAAATGCTTTTACAAAAGTATACCACACCCACAGCCACTCCTCTGTCCAAGGTTTACTTACCTCCTCATAAAAAGAAATCAGGTTTGTTTGACAACTTCTCTATTTCATGAATCCATGCTGTCTGTTGATTAAAATATTTTTTCCAGCTAGAACTCGTCTATGTGGTCCTTTATTAAACTCTCCAGTATCTTCCCAACTATAGAAGTTAAACTGACAGGTCTATAGTTACTTGGTAAAGACTTTGATCCCTTTTTAAATATGGGCACTGCATTGACCCTACGCCAATCCGGTACTCTGTACCATTCCAGTCATTAACGAGTCCCTAAATATTAGAAACAATGGCCTTGAAATTCAAACAAGGAAGATGCCGCTCCAGGTGAGCAATCACTACAGTCCAGATGCGCTGGGTGCAAGCCACGGTTCGTCACTAATGATCAATAGGAAGAAAAAAAATGGCTGCACACCACAGGAACGTTCCAACGATTTTATTCCAAAAATAGCAAATGACAGCCAACAAAGACAGCGTGTCCGAGCCCAGGAGGTGATGCATGCATTTCACACTGACCTCAGTGCTCCTTCAAATGGTTTGAAGAGTAAAAAGGTCAGGTCTGAGCATGTAGGCCCTTTACAAAATAATCTAGAGTGGGTGACTGGGGACAAAGTGAAGGAAAATGTATTAAATACTTTCTTCAGCTCTGTGTATACAAACGAGCTTGGGGGAGCTCATGTCCATAATGAGGGTGGTAGTGGCACAGCCCCAAATGATCCACAATGGCTCAAAAGTGATATGATCCAGAAATATTTAGACAGACTAAAGGTGGATAAAGCACCTGGACCAGATGGCATCCACCCATGGATCCTAAAAGAATTGAGCTCTGTCATTTCAAGGCCATTAGGAAGAAAAAAAACGCATCCTTGCGTAAATGCTCTTCTGAATTTTACTCACATGGTTGTTTCCTTGCTCAAACACTGGTGGTTGCTCCATGTAGAAATCTTCCTTAATGTCTCCATATAGGAAAGCAGTTTTAACATCTAGGTGTTTGACTTGCATGCCCTTCCTGGCTACAACGCTAAGAAGCACTCTAATGGTGGAGTGTTTTTTACGATGGAAGCGAATGCAAGACTTTTCACTGATAGAAGGCTGCCTTCTAGTTCTGGAACATACAGCACTTTCTTTACAAGGATACTGTGGTGACCTTCTGGTGTAATGCAGTTCAGGAAGCCCTTGCCTTTACCTTCAGATGTGATGCTTTTCCCATTTGCTAGGAAAACTTTGTCTTTTGCACTGTAATTAATGTTTGTGAAGAAGGTCTCATCACTAGCCATGTGGTTTATCGCACCAGAGTCTATGCACCTGCCGTGTGGCTTGTCGCTCTGTGTCACTTTAACCAGTTGCCAACCACCACATGCTGATGTACGTCAGCAGAATGGAACGGGCAGGCACATGGGCATACCTGTACAGCCCTGCCTCCCAGCTGGTCGGGTGCCCGATCGGGCCCCCCGGGCGCCTGCGGCGGTCAGAATCGTTCCAGGAGTGATCCGTGCTTAGCGGGAGGCCACTGATTCATGGCCACCCCCCTTGCGATCGCTCCTGGCGAATGAGAAGCTTCCTGTGCTTCTGTAATTTAAACAGAAGCACAGGAAGTGATGTGATCTCGCCTCGTGCAGCCTTTTCGTTCTGGCGCCCGAGGAGAGAAGACATCCAAGTAAGTCTGCACCAACACTACACTAACAGTAGAACACGTAGGCACACAAATCACCCCCCGATCACCCCCCCTGCACCCCCTGTCACAGTGACACCAATAGCAGTTTTTATTTTTTTACTGATCACTGCATTGGTGTCATTTGTGACTGTTATAAGTGTTAGGGCAGTTAGTGGTAGGCCCCTTTAGGTCTAGGGTACCCCCTAACCCCCCTAATAAAGGTTTAACTCTTTGATCACCCCCCAGTTAAACCCTGTCGCCAGTGTCACTAAGCAATCTTTTTTCTGATCACCATATTAGTGTCACAGGTGACGCTAGTTAGCCAGGTAAGTATTTAGGTTCACCGTCAGCTTTTTATAGCATCAGGTACCCCTATATACTACCTAATAAATGTTTTAACCCCCCGATTGCCCCCTAGTTAACCCTTTCACCAGTGATCACCATATAACTGTTACGGGTGATGCTGGTTAGTTTGTTTTTTATACCGCCGTTTATTACCCAATAAAGGTTTAACCCCCTGATCACCCAGCGGGTGATATCAGTTAGGTTTTAGGGTCAGTTAGGTTCTGAATCGCCCCAGGCAGTGTCAGGTTAGTGCCAGTACCGCTAACACCCTTGCACGCAGCATACACCTCCCTTATGCAGCATACACACGATCAGAATTTCGGCCCGCAAAAGACCGATGAGAGTTTCTCGTCGGAAAATGCGACCATGTGTATCCTCCATCTGTCTTTTGCAGGCCGAATTCCAGCCAGCAAAAGATTGAGAGCATGCATGCTCAGAAACAATTTGATGCATGCTTGGAAGCATTGAACTTCATTTTCTTGGCTCGTCGTAGTGTTGTACGTCACCGTGTTATTGACGATCGTAATTTCAGGCGTACCAGACCCCGATCTTCTTCTGCTGTTGAGGTGCAAGAACCGCAGGGCTCTCGTATGGAGCAGAGAAGTACTAGTGCCGCTATTCTTTCAGGTGAACTGGCAAGCCCCAGCGGCCTAGTACACCATGGTCATAGTCAAACCAGCACTTACGTAACACGTGGTGACGCCAGGAGTCCCATAAGTGTAGTTCAAGCTGGCAAGGTGGCAAGCACAAGTAGTGTCCCGCTGCCACCAAGAAGACAAAGACAGGCCCGTCGTGCCCATAGTGTCCTTCCTACAGAATTCACCAATCCTAATTGGGAGCCCACCACTTCTGCAGCACGCCTACTTCCCCCATTCACTGGCCAACCTGGCATTCAGGTGGAAACAGTTGATTTTACGTCACTTAATTTTTATTCTCTGTTTTTCACCAAAGATCTCTATAGATCTATTTTGGACCAAAGCAATTTGTATGCTGGTCAATACATCGCCGCTAATCCCCAGTCCTCCCTTGCCAGAGATTGGAAACCAATTACGGTTTCCGAATTTAAAACCTTTCTGGGCCTAACCATCGACATAGGCATAACTAAAAAGAGGGAGTTGCGGTCATATTGGTCCACTGACCCAATTCACCATATGCCCGTGTTCTCTGCTTCCATGGCCAGGGCACGATACGAGCAGATTTTGCGGTTCATGCACTTCAACAACAATGAACTCTGTCGTCCTCGTGGAGACCCTGGATACGATCGGCTCTACAAAATTCGGCCCCTCGTAAACCACTTCAACCAACGTTTTGCAGACTTGTTTACTCCCCATCAAGTTGTCTGCGTTGATGAGTCCCTGATTAAGTTTTCTGGCTTTCATTACGTTTTAGCTTGTCATTCAAACAGTATCTTCCCAGCAAGCGTGCCAGATACGGGGTCAAGATGTATAAGCTTTGTGACAGGGCCACAGGCTATACATGTAGTTTTATGGTTTACGAGGGAAGAGATAGTCACTGCCCTGACTACATAGGGAGCGCTGGCAAGATTGTGTGGGACTTGGTGTCACCCTTATTCTGAAAGGAGTACCATTTGTATGTGGACAATTATTACACGAGCGTGCCACTTTTTAGTCACTTGTTTGATCATCAGATTGGAGCATGTGGCACCGTGCAAACTAATCGCTGGGGCTTTCCCCAGTGGCTTGTAGATTCCCATCTTAGGCTGGGGGAGAGAGCCTTCTTGAAGTGTAATAACTTGCTCGCTGTGAAGTGGAGGGATAATAAGAATGTTTTCGTTCTTTCCTCCCTTCATGCAGACATGACGGTCCAAATTCCTACGGCAATTGGTGTTGTGGAGAAACCCCTCTGTGTGCACGAATATAACCAAAATATGGGAGGGGTGGACCTCAACGACCAGTTGTTGGTGCCTTACCTAATTTCCTGTAAGGCCAGACGCTGGTACAAGAAAGTGTCTGTATACTTATTTCAATTGGCTTTGCTGGATGGAACGCTCATGTACTATACAGAGTTTCAGGACAGACTGGATCCTTCCTTAAAATCCAGGAAGAGATCGTCAGAGCCCTTCTGTTTCCAGATGGTGCTTCACCTCACCTTCCCAATCCAAGTGCAGTAAGCTGGCTGCATGAGAGCCATTTTCCGTATGTCCTCCCGAGTACCCCTACCCAACGAGCCCCCCAAAGAAAATTTAGTGTCTGTAGAAAGCGCGGATATAGGCGTGACACCCGCTATTTTGTCCCTCCTGTCCCGACAGTCCTGGTCTTTGCATTGGTGAATGTTTTGAACGCTACCATACACTAGTTGAGTATTAGTGTAGGGTACAGCATTGCACAGACTAGGCACACTTTCACAGGGTCTCCCAAGATGCCATCACATTTTGAGAGACCCGAACCTGGAACCGAACCATTACAGTTACAGTTACAAATAAAAGTGTAAAAAAATTAAAAAAACAAAAAAATACAAAATAAAAAAACAAAAATAGTTGTCATTTTATTGTTCTCTCTCTCTCTCTATTCTCTCTTTATTGTTCTGCTCTTTTTTTACTATATTCTATTCTGCAATGTTTTATTGTGTTTTATTGTTAACCATTTTTTTGTTTTCAGGTACGCCATTTAGCTGCAGTGTGGATTTATTTATCTTGACAGCAACAGCGTTTGCTTCCACGATACATAAAGCCGTGACTCCAGCTCTGTCACCACCACAGTTAAAAAAAGAGCATATATGCCAAAGCATGGGGGCAGCAGGGGTGGAGGAGAGATTTGCTCCAAACTTTTGGGGCGGATGCCCCCATGCTTCGGCATATATATATTTTAGGCACAGGTTGCATTAAAAAATGTTTTATTTTTTACTATTTTTTTTTGTATTTGCTTTGCAGGTATGGTAAGTCTTACTGTTATACTATGATGTTACTTTGTTTTATTGTTAACCATCATTTGCTTAGCAGGTACGCCATTCGGCTGCAGCACAGATTTATTTATCTTGACAGCAACAGCGTTTGCTCCCACGATACATAAAGCCTCCACCACCACAGTTAAAAACAAAATGGTGCATGTATGCCCATCATTAGAAGTGGGTGGATGAAGGGAGGTATTCTAATGGTGGGCATACCCACCGATCAATCTCTTTTTTCGTTCAGCCCATAGGCTGCATGAAAAAAAAAATTACAATATATGCCCTACAAGGACCAGCAACATACTGGTATGTTGCTGGACTTTGAGCGGTTATACCAGAATGATGCCTGCGCGGGTTTAGGTATCATCTTGGTATCATTCTTTTCAGCCAGATGTCGGCTTTCATGTAAAAGCAATCCTAGCAGCTAATTAGCCTCTAGACTGCTTTTACAAGTAGTGGGAGGGAATGTCCCCCCCCCCACCATCTTCCATGGTTTTCTCCGGCTGTCCTGTCCCAACAGGGAACCTGAGAATGCAGCCGGTGGCTCCGCCAGCTTACCATAGAGCTGATCAGAGACCAGAACCAGGTCATCTTCCTCTAGCAAACTTAAAATTGCTTTTGCCTGTCTATCCTTCTTATCCCATTCCTCCGTCTCTCAGTCTGTGAGTCTGTATTCAGCACTTGCCACCAGTCATCCTTGTTCAGAATAATTTCTAGTTTAAACTTCCATAGCTGGTAATTGGCATTGTTCAGCTTTGCTATTGCAAACTTCACATCTGAACAACTTGCCATCTTTCAGCTTGCATACAGTATTCACTGACTTGCTGTACTCACTTTCCAGTGCCTCTGGGTGCTGCTGGGTGCCTGGGACCCATAACCTATTAGCAGATTAATGAATCATGCGCTTGGAAGCTTGTCCTATGCAGAGAATAGCTTACTTTCATTGAGGATTAGTAATGCATGTCTTACAGGGAACAGGAATATAAAAGTACACACTTAGATATAGACAAATACATCATGTTATTGCATTACCACAGAGAATACACATTATAACACTACAGTGCCACCTGCTGAATAGAAAGGTATAATGTATATATATATATATATATATATATATATATATATATATATATATATATATAGTTCACAATTAGGGATGAGCTTCGAGTTCGGCAAATTCGGCAAATTCGAATGCCGCGGAACACCCTTTAAAAGTCTATGGGAGAAATCAAAAGTGCTAATTTTAAAGGCTAATATGCAAGTTATTGTCATAAAAAGTGTTTGGGGACACAGGTCCTGCCCCAGGGGACATGGATCAATGCAAAAAAAAGTTTTAAAAACAGCCGTTTTTTCAGGAGCAGTGATTTTAATAATGCTTAAAGTCAAACAATAAAAGTGTAATATCCCTTTAAATTTCGTACCTGGGGGGTGTCTATAGTATGCCTGTAAAGGGGCGCATGTTTCCTGTGTTTAGAACAGTCTGACAGCAAAATGACATTTTGAAGGAAAAAACTCATTTAAAACTACCCGCGGCTATTGCATTGCCGACAATACACATAGAAGTTCATTGATAAAAACGGCATGGGAATTCCCCAAAGGGGAACCCCGAACCAAAATTTAAAAAAAAAAAATGACGTGGGAGTCCCCCTAAATTCCATACCAGGCCCTTCAGGTCTGGTATGGATATTAAGGGGAACCCCGGCCAAAATTAAAAAAAAAAAAATGACGTGGGGTTCCCCCTAAATTCCATACCAGACCCTTCAGGTCTGGTATGGATTTTAAGGGGAACCCCGCGCCAAAAAAAAAAAAAAAACGGCGTGGGGTCCCCCCAAAAATCCATACCAGACCCTTATCCGAGCACGCAACCTGGCAGGCCGCAGGAAAAGAGGGGGGGACGAGAGTGCGGCCCCCCCTCCTGAACCGTACCAGGCCACATGCCCTCAACATTGGGAGGGTGCTTTGGGGTAGCCCCCCAAAACACCTTGTCCCCATGTTGATGAGGACAAGGGCCTCATCCCCACAACCCTGGCCGGTGGTTGTGGGGGTCTGCGGGCGGGGGGCTTATCGGAATCTGGAAGCCCCCTTTAACAAGGGGACCCCCAGATCCCGGCCCCCCCCTGTGTGAAATGGTAAGGGGGTACAAAAGTACCCCTACCATTTCACTAAAAAACTGTCAAAAATGTTAAAAATGACAAGAGACAGTTTTTGACAATTCCTTTATTTAAATACTTCTTCTTTCTTCTATCTTCCTTCATCTTCTGGTTCTTCTGGTTCTTCTGGCTCTTCTGGTTCTTCCTCCGGCGTTCTCGTCCAGCATCTCCTCCGCGGCGTCTTCTATCTTCTTCTCCTCAGGCCGCTCCGCACCCATGGCATGGGGGGAGGCTCCCGCTCTTCTCTTCTTCTTTTCTTCTCTTCTTCTCTTCTTCATTTTCTTCTCCGGGCCGCTCCGCAATCCATGCTGGCATGGAGGGAGGCTCCCGCTGTGTGACGGCGCTCCTCGTCTGACAGTTCTTAAATAACGGGGGCGGGGCCACCCGGTGACCCCGCCCCCCTCTGACGCATGGTGACTTGACGGGACTTCCCTGTGACGTCACGGGGAATGCCACAGGGAAGTCCCGTCATGTCCCGTGCGTCAGAGGGGGGCGGGGTCACCGGGTGGCCCCGCCCCCCGTTATTTAAGAACTGTCAGACGAGGAGCGCCGTCACACAGCGGGAGCCTCCCTCCATGCCAGCATGGATTGCGGAGCGGCCCGGAGAAGAAAATGAAGAAGAGAAGAAGAGAAGAAGAGAAGAAAAGAAGAAGAGAAGAAGATGAAGAAGATGAAGAGAAAAGCGGGAGCCTCCCCCCATGCCATGGGTGCGGAGCGGCCCGAGGAGAAGAAGATAGAAGACGCCGCGGAGGAGATGCTGGACGAGAACGCCGGAGGAAGAACCAGAAGAGCCAGAAGATGAAGGAAGATAGAAGAAAGAAGAAGTATTTAAATAAAGGAATTGTCAAAAACTGTCTCTTGTCATTTTTAACATTTTTGACAGTTTTTTAGTGAAATGGTAGGGGTACTTTTGTGCCCCCTTACCATTTCACACAGGGGGGGTCGGAATCTGGGGGTCCCCTTGTTTTTTTTTTTTTTTTTTTGGCGCGGGGTTCCCCTTAAATCCATACCAGACCTGAAGGGTCTGGTATGGAATTAAGGGGGAACCCCACGTCATTTTTTTTTTTATTTTGGCCGGGGTTCCCCTTAATATCCATACCAGACCTGAAGGGCCTGGTATGGAATTTAGGGGGACTCCCACGTCATTTTTTTTTTTTAATTTTGGTTCGGGGTTCCCCTTTGGGGAATTCCCATGCCGTTTTTATCAATGAACTTCTATGTGTATTGTCGGCAATGCAATAGCCGCGGGTAGTTTTAAATGAGTTTTTTCCTTCAAAATGTCATTTTGCTGTCAGACTGTTCTAAACACAGGAAACATGCGCCCTTTTACAGGCATACTATAGACACCCCCCAGGTACGAAATTTAAAAGGATATTACACTTTTATTGTTTGACTTTAAGCATTATTAAAATCACTGCTCCTGAAAAAACGGCCGTTTTTAAAACTTTTTTTTGCATTGATCCATGTCCCCTGGGGCAGGACCCGGGTCCCCAAACACTTTTTATGACAATGACTTGCATATTAGCCTTTAAAATTAGCACTTTTGATTATTCATGTTCGTGTCCCATAGACTTTAACGGTGTTCGCGTGTTCGAACAAACTTTTTTCCTGTTCGCATGTTCTGGTGCGAACCGAACAGGGGGGTGTTTGGCTCATCCCTATTCACAATATAGAAAGCTACTAACTGTTGCTTCTTCCAACAGGAGGTCCTTCTCTTCAATCTATTCCCTAAGTCCCTGAAATCATTTTTAGGACTCTCCATCTTCCTCTCACTTTGTCATTGGTGCCAACGTGTACCATGACAGCTGGGTCCTTACCCAGCCCCACCCATCAAACTGTCAATCCGATCCACAATATGCTGAACCCGAGCTCCCGGGTAAACAACATACAGTACGGTGTCTACTGTCTTTGAGACAGATTGCCCTCTCTGTCCTTCTAATTAAGTCCCCTACTACCATTACCTGTCTAACCTTGCCTGTATCCCTGCCCCCCTCCTTACTGGAGCAGTCATTCCTCTGGCAGCTAGGGAAAGGCACCTGCTCTAGCACTGCCACCCCTGAGCTGATATCCTCAACATCATGCAAATTGGCATATTTGTTGGGGTGTACCGATTTAGGACTAGCCTCCCTAATGCTCTTCCCTCTAACCCTCCTTCTAATTGTCACCCAGCTACCTACCTCTGGATCCTGTACCTCCATATCTCCCCCCACATGCAGGAGGGGCTCCAATCCCTAGAATGCCCCATTGCATAAGAGAATGCTCTGGATATTGGCTGGGAAATGGCGCTGCTAGAAAATTGTGGAAGTGTCGCCTAATCAAGACAAATAATACATTGATATGTAACAATGGGAGATCTATATGGGACAATGATAAATATATATATGTGAAGATAAGTCCCTGTATAGTGTAATGAATCATATACAAAAGCTAATGCAAAGCAAAAGGAAATAAAAAACCTTATTCACACCTGAAAAATGTAAGTAACTGCCATAAAATTGAAGACTGATAATATGTCCTAATTGCTATAAAAAATTTATGTACATAGCAGAGTGACCCACTAATACCAAATACATCAAAAAAGGTGTGTGTGTAAAACAGATAAATAAAAAGAGTGAAAATTCAATTGATAAATGGAAAGAACTGTGTGGAAAACAACTTATTGCAAACACAGCCAATAAAAAACACAAATATATGTGTAAAAATAAATAAATGAAATAAACACTCAGTCCATCAGTGAAATAATATAAAAGAAAGTCTCTTAATATTAAAAATCCATATTCCCAGTAAAGTGATTTTCAAGTGATGCGACTTTATCTCGACTTCTGTGCAACAGACAATAAAGTGACTTGTGCTGATTTTCAAGTGATGTGACTTTATCTCGACTTCTGTGCAACAAACAAGGTGATTTGTGTACCCATCAACGTCATTTCCGATCGTTTCCAGTTCTCTGGTTATGGTCTGTAGAGCGCATGCTGCCCAGACCTAGGCATAGGCATTGTTTTAGGCCTTTGGCCTCCTGTTTAAAATCTGCATCATTAGAACAGTTTCATTTTATTCGCAAATATTGGCTGTAAGGATTTGAGTTGACTAGAGGCCTAGGATGAAAACTGGAGGACTGCCTGGTCCTGGTGACTTTCTCCAACGTTCACCCTCACTTTCACACAGTGTGTCTCTCTCCCACCTCCTGTGTACAGGATATATACATATACGTCAATATATACAGTATCTCACAAAAGTGAATACACCCCTCACATTTTTGTAAATATTTTATTATATCTTTTCATGTGACAACACTGAAGAAATGACACTTTGCTACAATATAAAGTAGTAAGTGTACAGCTTGTATAACAGTGTACATTTGCTGTTCCCTCAAAATAACTCAACACACTCAACCATTAATGTCTAAACCACTGGCAACAAAAGTGAGTACACCTCTAAGTGAAAATGTCCAAACTGGGCCCAAAGTGTCAATATTTTGTGTGGCCACCATTATTTTCCAGCCCTGCCTAAACCTTCTTGGGCATGGCATTCACCAGAGTTTCACAGGCTGCCACTGGAGTCCTCTTCCACTCCTCCATGATGACATCATGGAGCTGGTGGATGTTAGAGTCCTTGCACTCCTCCACCTTCCATTTGAGTATGCCCCACAGATGCTCAATAGGGTTGAGGTCTGGAGACATGCTTGGCCAGTCCATAACCTTTACCCTCAGCTTCTTTAGCAAGGCAGTGGTCATCTTGGAGGTGTGTTTGGGGTCGTTATCATGTTGGAATACTGCCCTGCGGCCCAGTTTCTGAAGGGAGGGGATCATGCTCTACTTCAGTATGCCACAGTACATGTTGGCATTCATGGTTCCCTCAATGAACTGTAGCTCCCCAGTGGCGGCAACACTCATGCAGCCCCAGACCATGACACTCCCACCACCATGCTTGATTGTAGGCTTTGTACTCCTCACCTGGTTACCGCCACACACGCTTGACACCATCTGAACCAGATAAGTTTATCTTGGTCTTATCAGACCACAGGACATGGTTCCAAAAATCCATGTCCTTAATCTGGTTGTCTTCAGCAAACTGTTGGTGGGCTTTCTTGTGCATCATCTTTAGAAAAGGCTTGCTTCTGGGGCAACTATGTCTATTTCCCAAAGACAACCTCTGGATATGACGCTGAGCACGTGCACTCAACTTTTTTGGTTGACCATGGAGTGGAACCTGAGAGTAGATTAGAAAATCCGGACAATCGCACACCAGGAAGATATAATCCCAAAAAATTATTGTAAAATCAGGACCGTACCATATACAGGACACCGTAGCAAAAATATGTACAGGCAATCATCTAACGCGTTTCGCACTTATGCCAAGTGCTTACTCATAGCTAACCATAATAAAAATGTGACCACATATATACTTTCTATCATAAATCATGTGACTATACAATCATGTTGAAATCCGGACCAGCTGGGAACCGGCTGTGAAGGGTGCGAACACCTGTCAATGAATGATAGATGAAGGGATTAAACATCCTTGTGGATACAAAGTATATAAATGTAAGCATCGGAAAAAAAGGACACATATAAATTAAATATGAAAGGACAATAAGAAATTTATATATGAAGTGCAGTGAAGTTGGGTAAAAAAGAAATAGAAAAGTGAGTGTAGAACAGATATAGACTTCTCAAAGATTAGTGTGAAAGGGTTGCCATCATCCCTGAACAATATACAATGGGAACCTCATTTGATTGGGATTTTTAAGGCAACAAAAGAAAGAAATTTTTTAAAAGTTAGATAAGTTTTATTTATACAAAAATTGTTAAAAAGTAATTAAACATATGAAGATATACATTTGCAAAGAATAAAAAATGATACACTACAGAAGTGGCAAAAAATTATATGATCCAACGCGTTTCAAAATGATTAAATTTCTTCTTCAGGGATAAATGTTTGCCATTATCTGAAAGGCATAAAGGTGACATAAGTATACATACATATAAATTTTTGAACATATATATTTTTGAACAACCAACAAAAAATGAATATGTGTAAAGAGGCTTACAGTGATCATGGTTGACCCAGCAGATTCTCATTGTGACGCTCCAAAAACCCCATCCAGCCTGATAACGATCTTATATCGCGCAAAGGAGACCCCAGATATTAAGATCCAATGAGAGACGCCTAGTGTCCCAAGCAAAAAGAAGATGCTGGGGGGAAGGGGAATGTGGAATCTGAAAAAATATATATATATACACACTCATCATCTGTGAGGGAGATAATGCATCCATGGGAAAAAAAAAACAAAAAAAAAACAAAAAAAAAAACAAAAAAACAAACACACAACTAACCTTGTATCGGAGATGCGGGTTTGTGTGCCTTCAAAGGCGAGAGGATTCAGTATACAATAAAGAGGAGAGATTCCCCTTTCTGGGAACAAGAGGAAGAGGGATCGGAGTAAAAAAATGCAAAAATGAATAAAAAACACAAGAAAAACAATACCCATTGTGTCCTAATATTTTGGTGAGCTTAACCCAAAAGGGGACTGAATCTGGCGTGCAAGAGAATATATATTTAGCTGAATAAAGAAAAAAAAAAAAAAAAAAAACAGGTTTATAAAAATAAACCCATAAAGAATGACTAAAAAATGTGTATTTCTCACTTCCCAGATACTGTCCACAAGTAGGGAAAGGGGTCTGGGGAGGAGGTAGCTGGAAATGAAATATATCCATCAATAAAAATAGTGCTTACCATGGTTTTACAGCATATCTCCCGCAGATGAGTATGGGTAAGTCCAGAATCTACCAGGGGTCCAGGAGGAAAACAAAGATCTACCCTGAGCCCAAGCACAAACCCTAAGTTATCTAATCTTAGCAGCAAGCAGCAAAGAAATGACGCTGGCGACTCGAGGGCTCCCGGCGTTCTCCTTATAAGTCTGTGCTAAAATTGCTTGACGAGCGCGGGGAGATGACGCCGGTGACGTAGGTATGTATACTTATGTCACCTTTATGCCTTTCAGATAATGGCAAAAATTTATCCCTGAAGAAGAAATGTAATCATTTTGAAACGCGTTGGATCATATAATTTTTTGCCACTTCTGTAGTGTATCATTTTTTATTCTTTGCAAATGTATATCTTCATATGTTTAATTACTTTTTAACAATTTTTGTATAAATAAAACTTATCTAACTTTTAAAAAATTTCTTTCTTTTGTTGCCTTAAAAATCCCAATCAAATGAGGTTCCCATTGTATATAGAAAAGTGAGTGAAGGTGAAAAATTAAATCTAAAAGATTTAATGAAAATGTGTATATATATATATATATATATGTATGTGCCCACATGTAAGGACAAAAATGTGTGTGTTTAAATAGTTAAGAGCAAAAAGTGAACTTCCCGTGTAGACAAGGGGTATCTCTCTAGTATAACTTCAATGCTGTAAAAACTAAATATAAGCAGAGAATAAAGCGAGTGGAGTTGGAGATAATTATCAGGATATATAAGAGTGATATGATATAAAGAAGGGAAAGTACTTAAGGGTTATGTAAGGGTTATGTAACATGCGTCAATAAACTAAAAAATATATATATATGTGTATATAATGTGCATATGAATGAACACTATAGCCAAGGTGTGTGTAAATGTGCATAAGAAAAAGTCAAAATATATTTTTATATTCGTATCCACATATAAATCATTTAAAAACGTAGTCTCGATCTTCTATGATCTATGGGAGTGAAGCCCCTCTCCTGAAATGAGAAAACAAATAGACAAACACATGTGTTGATGAAAAAAGTTAACTAAATGCACATAGTAAACTTTATCAAGATGTTTGAAACCTGTTCTGCTGTGCTTATATAAACAGAAAAAAAGAAAAATGAAAAAGGAGGCAAAAAGAAAAGAAAAAAAAAAAAGAAAAAGGAAGGAAGAAAGAAAGAGAAAAAAAAAGGAGGAAAGGACTTTCCTCAAATTACGTGTGTAAACATATTTCTGTATCCTGAATAAAATCTTGAATACAATAGAGATAAAAAAACATACTTTAACAAAACAGCTCTGTGTTCAACTGTACATACATAAAAACTTATCAACAGATGAAAAATAGAGCATTTAAATACACAAAGAAGTATCAATATATATGTTTATGTATGCATACATACCCACACGAGGACCATGCTTATTAGGGCGCTAATCCTCTGTGTCAATATATGTGTACATGTATGTATGCATAAAAACCATGCTTATTAGGACCATAAACTTCTGTAAAAAGTAAAGGAAACATTTATGTAAAAAATATATGTTAGACTGGATGTATGATAATGAGGTTTATAGTAATTCAAACTATACAGAACGCATATATAAAAAACTATACAGAGGAAAATATGTGTCCTAAGCCAAAATAGCAGACCGTAGGTAAGCCATAAAACATGTATTTATTGGTTATACTAATCATGTTTAAATGTAGGCTCCCCGGAAAGAAAAAAAGGGAAAGAAAAGAACTCTCACAAGGTGGCTTGTCTTACTGTGTGGGGAGATGATTGATATGTCCTTAGAGACCCTTAAACTTCCAAGGCCATTCGTGGTCATATTAAACCACGACAAGTCTCAAAACTGTCCCTATGTGTAAATATATAGGCATAAACCCAACCCCACTGACAAGCAAAAAATAGAACCATGTCCGTACCAATAGTAAAAGAGATTAGGTAAAAACATCGCTGTGTTCATAGACACGGCGATATGAAAATAGATTGGAAGAGTATAATGTCTGCAGGAGACTAAAAATAGATATCGCCATGCCGATGGCCACAGCGACCAGTGAATATATTTCAGAAATTAACTGGCCATCGGTTATGATATAAGAACCTCCTGTGAAACGCTGGAATGTTTAGGGTTATTATCGTTGTGTCAGGTTGTGACCGATGTCGAAAAAAATCACATCTGCCAATGGACAAGATGAGACAGTGTCCACGCCAGGTGTGTATAAAAAACATATGGCAGTAGAAACTGGACAAGGACATTGCTGTGTCCATAGACATGGCGATCTGTAATTATGTTAAAGGACAAAACATGTCCCAGAGGCTAAGCAAAAACGATGCCCTGTATGTGTAAACACCTGTGGATGTAGAAGCTAGGCAAAAACATCACTGCGTCTATGGACACCGCAATCTATAAAGATTTCATAGTACTATAAGGTAAAGCGTTTCTTAGAGGCTGAAGCATAGATGTTAACAGATGTGATTAAGAGAACTTCTAAAAGTAAGGACAGAACAATGGTATCGCTATGTCTCCAGACACTCCGATCTGTGAGGATATTTAAAGGGCAGGGCATTTATATGTGCTAAAAACTAAGCATAGACCTTACTTTGTCGGCTGTGTCTTCGGACTTGACAGTCTATGGATATGTTTTTCAAAGGCTGACTGTCCACTTGGCATTATATAAAAGTCCCCTCTGTCGAACCCCAGAATACTTAAAGCCCCTTATTGCTATGTTAAAACGTACCAAACATCGGAGTTGTCTCTATGTGTGGATATATTAGTGTAAATCCTACCACACTGACAGGTAAGTAACAGAGGCCAATGAAAATGTCATTGTGTCAAAAGACCCAGCGATGTATAAAAATTCCAAAAGGGAAAGTCTAAGCCAAATTATAATATCAAAAATGGATAGTGTCAAATGGGAAATGGAACAGATAGACTATATATTAGTCATAATAGTAGGAAACGTCCCATTCAAAATTTAAACCAAAGGGAATTCTAGTGTTCAAAGAAAAAATCCAAAAAACTTTGCGTTTACATAATAGATGGAATTTATCTCCCCCTCTAATGGGCGTGACTATTTTTTTAACTCCCTGAATAAAAAGGCTGGAAACATCTTTTTGGTGTACGAAAATCCAGTGCTTGGCCACATTTGTTAACTTATCTTTTTCTATATCATACAAATAATCATGTAATCGGTCTTTTAGACGTCGTGTAGTGCGGCCAACGTACTGGATTTGACATTTGTCACAAGTAATGACGTACACCAAAAACTGTGTATTACAGTTGATGAAGTAGGGGACATTGAAAGTTCTGCCGTTAGTGCATGAATTTATATCTTTACCCATTTTAATATGGCGGCAATAATTACAGCCCTTTCTCCCACATCTGTAATTCCCTGTTAAACTCAACCAATTGGTTTTATCCTGTCTCCTTGGAAATGAGCTAGGTGAGAGGGAATTTCCCAGGGTGGGTGCTCTGCGTGAAACTACTTTGATGCCTTTAGAGAGAACTTTGCTATAAACTGGGTCGTTGAATAGTATGGGGAGATGTCTGTTTATGATGTTTTTTATTTTCTTGAACTCCAGACTAAATGGTGTAGAGAAAACTGGAATGCTCATTGAAATGTTGCTCAAGGGTCCCTTGAGTGAGTTTCTATTCCTTTTGTGTGTGTTCTCCTTTAAAAGAAGATGTCTAGGGATGTTATTAACAGCAGTGAGAGCTTTTGTAATTAAAGAGTCCGGGTACCCACGGTCTTTAAAGCGCTGTGTCATGTCATGGGCTTCTACATGAAAGTTTTCAGGTGTACTACACAAACGTTTAAGCCTAAGAAATTGGCCATATGGTACCCCTCTAAATGGTATGTCTGGAGTGTGCAGAATCAGCTCTGAGGACGGTGTTTCCTGCAGTGGGCTTTCTAAAGAGGCTTGTGTGGATCACCTCCCCCATTCCTGTCAATCGTACATCGAGAAATACTATGCTGTTGATTCCTAGAGCTCCCGTGAATCCTAAATTAAGATCATTATTATTAAAATAGGCGAGCCAAGCGTTAATGTCAGCATTAGCGTCAGATGTGATGAATAAAAGATCATCAATAAAGCGACAGAAGAATACTGTGTCTAAGCGACGGGGGCTATCACATCCAAAGATGCGAGATCTCTCCCACCAACCCATGAAAAGGTTGGCTAATGAGGGCGAAAATTTCGCCCCCATAGAGGCCCCACATCTCTGGAGGTAATAGCCCCCCCGTCGAACATGAAATAGTTATGGGTCAGGAGATATTCCAGAGCTTGTAAAATGAAGTCTTGGAGTATTAAAGTAAATTTGCCCGACCTTTTCAAAAACCAGGCAACCGCTTGAAGCCCTAAGTGGTGTGGAATGCTAGAATACAGACTGGTAACATCACAAGTGATCCATCTATAATTATCCTTCCACTTAAAGCCTTGAAGTTTGCCCAAGAGCTGTTTGGTATCTCTCAAATAACCTGGTAGATCTACAACTAAAGGTTGTAGTTGTGAGTCAACCCATTCACCCAATCGCTCATTTAGTGAACCTATCCCGGCAACAATCGATCGGCCTGTTAAGGGATTGAGACCCTTATGAACCTTAGGTAAATGATGAAATATTGGTGTAATGGGATGTTCAGGGATAAATAACTCTTTGTCTCTGGAGGAGAAAAGGCCAACTTGTATTGCTCTGTCAAAGAGGGTGGACAGTTTGGTCTTAAAGGTTAAGCACGGTCCTCGTGTGGGTATGTATGCATTCATAAACATATATATTGATACTTCTTTGTGTATTTAAATGCTCTATTTTTCATCTGTTGATAAGTTTTTATGTATGTACAGTCGAACACAGAGCTGTTTTGGTAAAGTATGTTTTTTTTATCTCTATTGTATTCAAGATTTTATTCAGGATACAGAAATATGTTTACACACGTAATTTGATGACAGTCCTTTCCTCCTTTTCTTTTCTCTTTCTTTCTTCCTTCCTTTTTCTTTTTTTTTTTTTTTCTTTTCTTTTTGCCTCCTTTTTCATTTTTCTTTTTTTCTGTTTATATACGCACAGCAGAACAGGTTTCAAACATCTTTAATACTCCAAGACTTCATTTTACAAGCTCTGGAATATCTCCTGACCCATAACTACTTCATGTTCGACAAGGGCTATTACCTCCAGAGATGTGGGGCTTCTATGGGGGCGAAATTTTCGCCCTCATTAGCCAACCTTTTCATGGGTTGGTGGGAGAGATCTTGCATCTTTGGATGTGATAGCCCCCGTTACTTAGACACAGTATTCTTCTGTCGCTTTATTGATGATCTTTTATTCATCACATCTGACGCTAATGCTGATATTAACGCTTGGCTCGCCTATTTTAATGATAATGATCTTAATTTAGGATTCACGGGAGCTCTAGGAATCAACAGCATAGTATTTCTCGATGTAAGATTGACAGGAATTGGGGAGGTGATCCACACGAGCCTCTTTAGAAAACCCACTGCAGGAAACACCGTCCTCAGAGCTGTTTCTGCACACCCCAGACATACCATCAGAGGGGTACCATATGGCCAATTTCTTAGGCTTAAACGTTTGTGTAGTACACCTGAAAACTTTCATGTAGAAGGCCATGACATGACACAGCGCTTTAAAGACCGTGGGTACCCGGACTCTTTAATTACAAAAGCTCTCACTGCTGTTAATAACATCCCTAGATATCTTCTTTTAAAGGAGAACACACACAAAAGGAATAGAAACTCACTCAAGGGACCCTCGAGCAACATTTCAATGAGCATTCCAGTTTTCTCTACACCGTTTAGTCTGGAGTTCAAGAAAATAAAAAACATCATAAACAGATATCTCCCCATACTATTCAACGACCAAGTTTATAGCAAGGTTCTCTCTAAAGGCATCAAAGTAGTTTCACACAGAGCACCCACCTTGGGAAATTCCCTCTCACCTAGCTCATTTCCAAGGAGACAGGATAAAACCAATTGGTTGAGTTTAACAGGGAATTACAGATGTGGGAGAAAGGGCTGTAATTATTGCCGCCATATTAAAATGGGTAAAGATATAAATTCATGCACTAACGGCAGAACTTTCAATGTCCCCTCCTTCATCAACTGTAATACACAGTTTTTGGTGTACGTCATTACTTGTGACAAATGTCAAATCCAGTACGTTGGCCGCACTACACGACGTCTAAAAGACCGATTACATGATTATTTGTATGATATAGAAAAAGATAAGTTAACAAATGTGGCCAAGCACTGGATTTTCGTACACCAAAAAGATGTTTCCAGCCTTTTTATTCAGGGAGTTAAAAAAATAGTCACGCCCATTAGAGGGGGAGATAAATTCCATCTATTATGTAAACGCAAAGTTTTTTGGGTTTTTTCTTTGAACACTAGAATTCCCTTTGGTTTAAATTTTGAATGGGACGTTTCCTACTATTATGACTAATATATAGTCTATCTGTTCCATTTCCCATTTGACACTATCCATTTTTTATATTATAATTTGGCTTAGATTTACCCTTTTGGAATTTTTATACATCGCTGGGTCTTTTGACACAATGACATTCTCATCGGCCTCTGTTACTTACCTGTCAGTGTGGTAGGATTTACACTAATATAACCATACATAGAGACAACTCCGATGTTTGGTACGTTTTAACATAGCAATAAGGGGCTTTAAGTATTCTGGGGTTCCACAGAGGGGACTTTTATATAATGCCAAGTGGACAGTCAGCCTTTGAAAAACATATCCATAGACTGTCAAGTCCGAAGACACAGCCGACAAAGTAAGGTCTATGCTTAGTTTTTAGCACATATAAATGCCCTGCCCTTTAAATATCCTCACAGATCGGAGTGTCTGGAGACATAGCGATACCATTGTTCTATCCTTACTTTTAGAAGTTCTCTTATTCACATCTATTAACATCTATGCTTCAGCCTCTAAGAAACGCTTTACCTTATAGTACTATGAAATCTTTATAGATTGCGGTGTCCATAGACGCAGCAATGTTTTTGCCCAGCTTCTACATCCACAGGTGTTTACACATACAGGGCATCGTTTTTGCTTAGCCTCTGGGACATGTATTGCCCTTTAACATAATCACAGATCGCCATGTCTATGGACACAGCAACGTCCTTTTCCAGTTTCTACTGCCATAGGTTTTTTATATAGACCTGGCGTAGGACACTGTCTCATCTTGTCCATTGGCCGATGTGATTTTTTTCGATATCGGTCACAACCTGACACAACAATAATAACCCTAAACATTCCAGCTTTTCACAGGAGGTTCTTATATCATAACCGATGGCCAGTTAACTCCTGAAATATATTCACTGGTCGCTGTGGCCATCGGCACGGCGATATCTATTTTTAGTCTCCTGCAGACATTATACTCTTCCGATCTATTTTCATATCGCCGTATCTATGAACACAGTGATGTTTTTACCTAGTCTCTTTTACTATTGGTACGCTCATGGTTCAATTTTTTGCTTGTCAGTGGGGTTGGGTTTATGCCTATATATTTACACATAAGGACAGTTTTGAGACTTGTCGTGGTTTAATATGACCACGAATGGCCTTGGAAGTTTAAGGGTCTCTAAGGACATATCAATCATCTCCCCACACAGTAAGACAAGCCACCATGTGAGAGTTCTTTTCTTTCTCTTTTTTTCTTTCCGGGAAGCCTACATTTAAACATGATTAGTATAACCAATAAATACATGTTTTATGGCTTACCTACGGTCTGCTATTTTGGCTTAGGACACATATTTTCCTCTGTATAGTTTTTTATATATGTGTTCTGTATAGTTTGAATTACTATAAACCTCATTATCATACATCCAGTCTAACATATATTTTTTACATAAATGTTTCCTTTACTTTTTACAGAAGTTTATGGTCCTAATAAGCATGGTTTTAATGCATACATACATGTACACATATATTGACACAGAGGATTAGCGCTCTAATAAGCACGGTCCTCGTGTGGGTATGTATGCATACATCAACATATATATTGATACTTCTTTGTGTATTTAAATGCTCTATTTTTCGTCTGTTGATAAGTTTTTATGTATGTACAGTCGAACACAGAGCTGTTTTGTTAAAGTATGGTTTTTTATCTCTAATGTAGTCAAGATTTTATTCAGGATACAGAAATATGTTTACACACGTAATTTGATGAAAGTCCTTTCCTCCTTTTCTTTTCTCTTTCTTTCTTCCTTCCTTTTGCTTTTTTTTTTTTTTTTCTTTTCTTTTTGCCTCCTTTTTCATTTGTCTTTTTTTCTGTTTATATACGCACAGCAGAACAGGTTTCAAACATCTTGATAAAGTTTACTATGTGCATTTAGTTAACTTTTTTCATCAACACATGTGTTTGTCTATTTGTTTTCTCCTTTCAGGAGAGGGGCTTCACCCATAGAAGATCGAGACTACGTTTTTGAGTGATTTATATGTGGATACAAATATAAACATATATTTTGACTTTGTCTTATGCACATTTACACACACCTTGGCTATAGTGTTCATTCATATGCACATTATATACACATACATATATTTTTTAGTTTATCGACGCATGTTACATAACCCTTAAGTACTTTCCCTTCTTTATATCATGTCACTCTTATATATCCTGATAATTATCTCCATACTCCACTCGCTTTATTCTCTCTGCTTATATTTCGTTTTTACAGCATTGAAGTTATACAAGAGAGATACCCCTTGTCTACACGGGAAGTTCACTTTTTGCTCTTAACTGTTTAAATACACACATTTTTGTCCTTACATGTGGGCACATACATATATATATATATACACATTTTCATTAAATCTTTTAGATTTAATTTTTCACCTTCACTCACTTTCTATTTCTTTTTTACCCAACTTCACTGCACTTCATATATAAATTTCTTTATTGTCAATCTTATTGTCCTTTCATATTTAATTTATATGTGCCCTTTTTTCCGATGCTTACATTTATATGCTTTGTATCCACAAGGATGTTTAATCTGGATTTCAACATGATTGTATAGTCACATGATTTATGATAGAAAGTATATATGTGGTCACATTTTTATTATGGTTAGCTATGAGTAAGCACTTGGCATAAGTGCGAAATGCGTTAGATGATTGCCTGTACATATTTTTGCTACGGTGTCCTGTATATGGTACGGTCCTGATTTTACAATAAATTTTTTGGATTATATCTTCCTGGTGTGCGGCTGTCCGAATTTTCTCATCTACTCTCAGCATTACTCAGCATTAGTCAGCACCTGGGGCTCTTTACTCCTGGAGAGAATCATTTACTTTACACCTGGTTTGGAGCCACACTGGTGCGGGGTAAACCCTCTCGCTGCATGGAGTGGAACCTGTCCTGTTTAATCGCTGTATGGTCTTGGCCACCACGCTACAGCTCAGTTTTAGGGTCTTAGCAATCTTCTTATAGCCTAAGCCATCTTTATATAGAGCAACATTTCTTTTTTTCAGATCCTCATAGAATTCTTTGCCATAATGTATCATCTTAAACTGCCAGTGACCAGTGTTAGAAAGTGAGAGCGATAACACCAAATTTAACACACCTTCTCCCCATTCACACCTGAGACCTTATAATACTAACGAGTCACATGGCTAATTGAGTTCAATTTGGACATTTTCCCTTAGGGGTGTACTCCTTTTTTTTGCCAGCGGTTTAGACATTAATGGCTGTGTGTTGAATTATTTTGAGGGGACGGCAAATTTACACTGTTATACAAGCTGCACACTCACTACTTTACATCGTAGCAAAGTGTAATTTCTTCAGTGTTGTCACAAGAAAAGATGTAATAAAATATTTACAAAATGTGAGGGTGTACTCACTTTTGTGAGATACTGCGTGTACAGAATATTGCTAGATGATGTGAATTTCCATTTTACATTGCATTTTTTTTTTTTAGTAAAGACAGAGAAAATACAAAGTGATTTTATATCATCAACATTATTAAGAAGTGGAAATTTAACAAACTCTCACTTTGCTATGAGTTGTTATTGTATGTGCTTCAGATAGTAAAAAGGGTATAGTGCCATGACAGTGGGATCTCCAGCATAGGCCCTTATTTACTTTATTAATAACAGTGAACAAGATTAGAGCAGATCATATTGAAAGGGTCTTAGCTTGTTAGGTTTTGTTTTATCTATCAGAAAAAAACATGCCTCACATGTTCCTAGGGGCCTTAAAGTTTAGAAAAGCTAGCCATACACAGATGGAAGAATCTCCACTGCCAGCTATTATATTCAAACAGCCATGACACCCACAGCTCTCTGCAATTAATAAGATGCAGTCACTGTTCAGCAGATAATTTTCTACCTGGCTCCTTTGATTTTTTTATCAATTTTTTTTTAAGCAAGGTAGTGCCAACAGGGCCACTCACGGCACGAAATGTTGTCCAATTCAGCGGGAAACTCTTCTTATCATTGCTGTAGCAGACAAAATACAAATACTGGCCTGAAAAGTGTTGACTAATATGGACAGCAGCAGCAGCAGCATACTGCAATAATTAAAAAAAACTCTGGGTATGTGACTGGGAATAGAACTGATGAATTGGGAAGATGAAGGTGAAGAAAGGGGTATTTGATACCTGAATATGGATCTTCATAGCAACATAACAGCTTAATAATTCAATGAAAGCTGCAGATTTACAAATATTTTAATAAATTAACTCAAAATCTATTTTAAATTGGTCTTGGTACCTTAAACCCCCGTACAAAAATGACCACACCTACAGGCTATTGTACTGATTATGCTAACTTCATCATCACATCTAGGCTTGTGATTTATGCATCATGACCCCTGAAAGGACAGCCGCGCCTTTGACAAACAGCAAGGAAGTGTTCAAATACTGTATAAATATATATATATATATATAAAAAAAAAATATATATATATATATATATATATATATATATTTTTTTTTTTTTTTTTTTTGAAAGTTTTAACATAACAAAATTGAAGCTTGCAAAACTGTCAGTTGACAGCCAGAAAATTAGACAGAAAAGAAAAAAAATGTATACATATGGTGATGTACAATAAATTGACAAAGCAGAGACGTTTGTTCATTACCCACACTGCTGCCTTATCTTCTGTATACATTCATGGGGGCAAAGTGCCTTGCCAGGGGTAAAGCTTTGCTGTCACCCCTTGCAAAGTACCCTCTCAATGTTGAAAGTATTTGGTCTGAAATGGTTTAGGAGAGGGGCACACGCTTGCTGCCCTCTGTTTCCTTACCATACAGACTGCATGCCTTAATAAGGGCCTGGTATAAGTATGCTCTACTGCTGGCCAATTTTACACTGGAGTATTCTCTGGAGCATCTTAATTCTTAATTCTTATAGTAAAACCCGTACCCAAGGTCTTTGTCTCTAGTACATTTGGGCCTACATTTCTATAAACAATTATCTGCTGCTGGCCAATTTTACACTGGTGATCCTTTGTGCTCACTTTATTCTTGTTGTAAATCCCCTACCTATGTTCTTTGTCTTCAGTAAATTTGGTCCTAAAATTAATATTTCAAATTGTCTTCCTCATGTTCTAGTGTGAACATGTCCTTTACAGTAGAAAAGAAAGAAAATTTCAGTTTGAAAAGTGCACATCTGTGACTGTGATTGAATCTGTTTTTATTAAGAATGAGGTCCAATACATGTGTACTTACATAGTTGCAAAGTTACATAGTTAGTCAGGTTGAAAGACACAAGTCCATCTAATTCAACCTATAAAAGGGAAATAGAAAAAGAACTTTAGTTCTTTTAGAACTTTACTTTAGTCCTTTGTTTGTGTAAAAAGAACTGGCATACTCTGGTATCGATGTTCCCTCACTTTGGGGTTGATTTAGTAAAGGCAAATAGACTGTTTACTTTGCAAGGGAACTTTCCTCAGAGATTAGTGAATAAGTTGAAGCTCTGCTGACTTCCATCAGCCAATCATGTTCAAGCAAAAATGTTGTTTTATTTTTTAATTTTTCTTGCATCTGATTGGGTATTCTTTGCAAAGTAAAATTTCACCACAATCTCTAAACTTTGGGAAAACTTTGGTGTTAGTAAATCCACCCCTTTGTCTGACATAACCTCTCACACAGGAACAGAAAGTGAGGTAAATTCTTTCCAGATAAATCATGATTAGCAGTAAAAAACCTAATAGGGCTCTAATAATGTGTTATTCTATGCAAAACTATAACTGAATTGTTTGCCTTCACATTTGCATTAGAGGAAACCTAACATGATCAATTGCTAAAAATGCAATTTGCATCAGTTTTATGCTGACCCTTCTGCTTAAATACTTTTACTATTAGCCATTAACTAGTGTTTTAACACACAAAACTGAATTACTGTACTGCAGAACTAAACTGTATCTAAGCACAACAAACTGAAATTGCTATTGGATTCGTTTTTATTATTCGAAGCAAACTCACCTATCCATCCATGTCTCCATGCTTTATTTTCTTGAGAATACACATTTCTAGCTGTGGCCATCTTGAGTAAGGGCAAAATGTTTATAATATTTGCTTTTTGTAATCCATCTGCCCTTAGTTCAAGCATGCAGGCAAGAGGGTGTGCTTAGCTGAGTAAGCTCCTCCTCCCATCTCCCTTCCTGAAGACTCCTGGAATGTATGACATTATGTTGGCCTTGCCCAGAAACCAGGATGCAACTGAAGAAATGTAAAAAAAAAAAAAAAGAAAAAGAAAATTTCCTTTTAAATAGTTATACTTGTTCTTTCCTGATGGGCTCCATGGCAGCATACAAATGGGTTAACCCTGCCTCCTCTCCTATCCCATAGGACCTCAGTCCCCTAAATTTTGGCCACGTTTTATAACTAGCATACTCATGGCACTCATGGGACACTGGGAGGAAACTCCTGTTGCCATGGGGTCCATCAGGAAACGAAATATACGATAACTATATGATATAAAATTATTTTCCGTCTTCCTGACAGACTGCATGGCAGAATACATATGAGAAATAACTAGCCAAACACACGAGGGCAACCAATGCTTTAATTTGTACTGTCAACAGACATCATCTTCAAACCAAAATTGATAGAGGATAAAGAAGCAGACTCTACAAAATAATGAGCTATAAAGGTGTTGCTCGAGGACCATGAGGTTGCCCTACAGATTACATTGGGAGCCATATGCCGCAAAGGCGCCCAAGATGTAGACACACTCCTGGTCAAGTGGGCTGTCACTGTCTTCAAAGGTGTTGATCGAGGACCACAAGGCTGCCCTACAGATTACATTGGGAGCCACATACGGCAAAGGTGCCCAAGATATAGACACACTTCTGACCAAGTGGGCTGTCACTGTCTTCAGAGGAGCCTAATGCCCTGTACACACGACCGGTATTGCCGTTGGAATAAACTCTGAAGGTTTTTCCGACGGAATTCCAATGGAATTCCGCTCAAGCTGTCTTGCATACACACGGTCACACCAAATTCCGACCGCCAAGAACGCGGTGACGCACAACATGTACGACAGAACTAGAAAAAGGAAGAAGTTCAATAGCCAGTGCGCCACCCTTTGGGCTCCTTCTGCTAATCTCATCGGAACAGCATACAGACAAGCGGTTTTTCCGATAGTAATTTGTTTCGTTGTAAAAATATAGAACATGTTCTCTATCTAAGTCCGTCTGAATTTTTGATGGAAAAAGTCTGCTTGGGCATACACACGGTTGGAATATACGATCAGAAGCTCCCATTGGACTTTTTCTGACGGAAATTCCGACCGTGTGTACGCGGCCTAACTCTCTGTGAGCCTGTCGGATGGCCTGGACAATCAATGCCACAATCCTCCTGAATGAGGCATGTTCCCCTTTCTTTTTTTTAGGCAAAAGGGAAGCTGTAGCCTCAGAACCAAACTGAACCAAAGAAAGGCACTGCTAAGAGTCAAACTCAGAATTAGGGATGAGCCAAACACCCCCCTGTTCGGTTGGCACCAGAACTTGCGAACAGGCAAAAATTTTGTTTGAACACGCAAACATCGTTTAAGTCTATGGGACACGAACATGAATAATCAAAAGTGCTAATTTTAAAGGCTTATATGCAAGTTATTGTCATAAAAAGTGTTTGGGGACCCGGATCCTGCCCCAGGGGACATGGATCAATGCAAAAAAAGTTTTAAAAATGGCCGTTTTTTCAGGAGCAGTGATTTTAATAATGCTTCAAGTCAAACAATAAAAGTGTAATATTCCTTTAAATTTCGTACCTGGGTGGTGTCTATAGTATGCCTGTAAAGGGGCGCATGCTTCCCGTGTTTAGAACAGTCTGACAGCAAAATGACATTTCAAAGGAAAAAAAGTCATTTAAAACTACTCGCGGCTAATAATGAATTGCCGGTCCAACAATACACATAAAAGTTCATTGATAAAAACAGCATGGGAATTCCCCACAGGGGAACCCCGAACCAAATTTTTTAAAAAAATGACGTGGGGGTCCCCCTAAATTTCATAACAGGCCCTTCAGGTCTGGTATGGATATTAAGGGGAACCCCAGCCAAAATTAAAAGAAAAAAATGCCATGGGGTCCCCCTCAAAATCTATACCAGACCCTTCAGGTCTGGTATGGATTTTAAGGGGAACCCCGCGCCAATTTTTTTTTTTTAAATGGCGTGGGGTCCCCCTAAAAATCCATACCAGACCCTTATCCGAGCACACAACCTGGCAGGCCGCAGGAAAAGAGGGGGGGACGAGAGAGCGCCCCCCCCTCCTGAACCGTACCAGGCCACATGCCCTCAACATTGGGAGGGTGCTTTGGGGTAGCCCCCCAAAACACCTTGTCCCCATGTTGATGAGGACAAAGGCCTCATCCCCACAACCCTTGGCCGGTGGTTGTGGGGGTCTGCAGGTGGGGGGCTTATCAGAATCTGGAAGCCCCTTTAACAAGGGGACCCCCAGATCCCGGCCCTCCCCCCTGTGTGAAATGGTAAGGGGGTTATACCACTACCATTTCACAAAAAAACTGTCAAAAATGTTAAAAATGACAAGAGACAGTTTTTGAAAATTCCTTTATTTAAATGCTTCTTCTTTCTTCTATCTTCCTTCAGTTTCTTCCTCCATCTTCTTCTTCTGGTTCTTCTGGTTCTTCCTCTGGTGTTCTCATCCAGCATCTCCTCCGCGGCGTTGGCGTCTTCTTTCCTTCTTCTCCTCGGGCCGCTCCGCATCCATGATGGCATGGAGGGAGGCTCCCGCTGTGTGACGCTTCTCTCTTCATCTTTTTCTATTCATCTTCTTCTCTTCATCTTCTTGTCTTCATCTTCTTTTCCGGCCGCTCCGCATCCATGATGGCATGGAGGGAGGCTCCCGCTGTGTGATGCTTCTCCTCTTCTGATGGTTCTTAAATAACGGGGGGCGGAGCCACCCAGTGACCTTGCCCCCCTCTGACACACGGGGACTTGGCGGGACTTCCCTATGGCATTCCCCGTGACGTCAGAGGCGGTGGGGTCACCCTTTAAGTAACCCCGTCCCCTTCTGACGTCACGGGGAATGCCACAGGGAAGTCCTCGTCAAGTCCCCGTGCGTCAGAGGGGGGCGTGGTCACCGGGTGGCCCCACCCCCCATGATTTAAGAACCTTCAGAAGAGGAGAAGCATCACACAGCGGGAGCCTCCCTCCATGCCATCATGGATGCAGAGTGGCCCGAGGAGAAGAAGGGAAGAAGACGCCGACGCCGTGGAGGAAGATGCCGGACGAGAACACCGGAGGAAGAACCAGAAAAACCAGAAGAAGAAGAAGATGGAGGAAGAAACCGAAGGAAGATAGAAGAAAGAAGTTAGAAGAAAGAAGAAGCATTTAAATAAAGGAATTGTCAAAAACTGTCTCTTGTCATTTTTAACATTTTTGACAGTTTTTTTGTGAAATGGTAGGTGTACCCCCTTACCATTTCACACAGGGGGGAAGGCCAGGATCTGGGGGTCCCCTTGTTAAAAGATCTTAAGGAGCAATGAAGACTTGCATGCCCACCACCACCCTGATAATAGCTGGGGAATGCTGGAACTACCAAGGGACGTATTATCCGGCAACCCTTGAATCAGACCTCCACGCTGAACCACCAGACTTTGGCCACAAACAGCTTATTAAAAAAGGTAACTTCCAACCAACAGGTCCTATGAGGAGGACAAAAAAGGAATGTGGCCTCTGTCTCTGAGCCAAAATTTATGGGAGTGGGGTCCTATGGGATAGGAGAGGAGGCGGGGTTAACCCATATGTATACTGCCATGAAGTCTATCAGGAAAAAGAAAAGTTTAAAGCAAATAAATATATTATACTGTACCTTCCTATCTATCTATTAACCAATTAAGGACCGAGCCTCTTTTTGAGATGTGTTGTTAAAAACAGTTTTTTTGCTATAAAATTACCTAGAACACGTAAACATTATACATTTTTTCTAACACCCTAGAGAATAAAATGGCAGTCATTGCAATACTTTCTGTCACACCGTATTTGCGCAGCGGTCTTGCAAGCACACTTTTTTTGGAAAAAATACACTTTTTTGAATGAAAAAATAAGATAACAGTAAACTTAGCTCATTTTTTATATTGTGAAAGATAATGTTATGCTGAGTAAATTGATACCCAACATGTCATGCTTCAAAATTGCGCCCGCTCGTGGAATGGTGACAAACTTTTTCCCTTAAACATCTCCATAGGCGACATTTAAAAAATTCTACAGGTTGCATGTTTTGAGTTACAGAGGAGGTCTAGGACTCTACCGATCGCGACGATACAGTACCTCACATGTGTAGTTTTAACACCGTTCTCATATGCGGCCGCTACTCACATATGAGTTCCCTTCTGCATGCGAGCTCAGTGGGACGGGGCGTATTTAAAATTTTTTTACACTGTTTTTTTTTTTTTAAATGTGTCACTTTTATTCCTATTACAAGGAATGTAAACATCCCCTGTAATAGAAAAAAAGCATGACAGGACCTCTTAAATATGAGATCTGGGGTCAAAAAGACCTCAGATCTCATATTCACACTAAATTGCAATTAAAAAAAACGGTCCTTTAAGAGCTATGGGTGGAAGTGACGTTTTGACGTCGCTTCCGCCCTGCAATGTTATGGAGACGGGTGGGGGCCATCTTCCCCTCACTCGTCTCCATACCCAGTAAGGGTGAAGATCCAATCAGCGGGCCCCAGAGCACGGCAGGAGGGGGGCCCCCTCTCCCACTGCTGATAAAAGTGATCTCATGGCGAATCCGCTGCAGAGACTACTCTTATCGGAAAGCGGACCGCCAGCCGAAGAAGAGGATACAAGGGTTATGGCAGCTAGCTGCTACCATAACAACGATATTTCACTTCAAATTTAGGATGTATATCGGCGTGCGGCGGTCCGGAAGTGGTTAATGCTAGCAGCATAAGAATGAAAGATAATTAGTGTAGCTTTTAGTTCCACTTTAAGAAGGTTTAGGATAGAAGCCCCAACATTTCCTTTATGATAGGCTTAGTTTAAAATTAAAAAAAAAAATAAATAAAAACATTGCTATGGGTTTTTTAAACTTTAGTCATCAAAATCATCACAAAATTAAGATTATTGTCATTATTTTTTGTAATGCATATGTTTACCTAACAATAAGATTTGTGCTAAAGTAATTCAGTTCAGATTTGTAGTGTAAGACTTACAGTATCTTGCACATACTCAGCGGACTTTCTTAAAGATTTAAGATGTCACATTATCACTGATTTTCAAAGCAACATCAACAGCTTAAGAGCCCAAGGGCTTCATTAGAAAAAACAAGTTAATTAATTATACTTTCATTGGCCAATTAGTGATGCTAATGGGGATGCTTTAAGATACACCATTTACATAAAAATACATACTGGATTTTAAATGCATTATTTAAACATTTTTGTAAAACTTGGAGAGTAAAAAGCAAAGAAAAAACAAAATCTTTAATGTGTCATAACAAAATGGTCACATGAATAGAATGCAGTGTTTTTAAATCTGTATACACTGTACATCAATTTTGTAAAGAATAAGCTATAGGAAAATTTACTCTTAAAAAGAACGAAAAGTCCATAACTTTGCAGACATTGGCCAGTGACACAAAAATGTAATAGTACAGTTTGTTGCAAGCTTCTTTTTTTGCAGTAGCACACTGCAGTGCCCTGATTTGAAAAAACAAAGTTCACAAAAATACTTCAAAACAACAACCCCACATTCCCTAAAACAGCCTCCCAACCCCCTATCCTAACTATTCCTGAAAATAGTAAAATATATATAGAAGGCATGTCTTGGTAGAATTTTGCTAGCACCAGGACAGTACATGGACACTTGAATAGACAGAAAACAGACAAAGCAGGTTTTTATCTTGCAATAAACATTATCTGAGAGACAATAGCAATAAATATTGTTCAGTGGCTGGACGGTATATAGACCATTTGATTAGCCTACAATATAAGCAGGAGTGACAAAATAGGTTATATTTTGAAAGAAATAAGAAAATGTATTATTTGAGAAACTATAGCCATAAATATTTTACAGTGACTGGGCAGTACAGGTCCAGATGGTAGCAAGCATCAGCTGTTACTTGAAGCCACAAACAAAGCCCAATAACAAACCCCATTGAAGTCTATGGGACCCGAAGTGTAAAAATGAAAAGTGCCCATTTTGAAGGCTTATATGCAAGTAATTGGGCATACAATGGTTATGGGGGCCTGGATACTGCCCTGGGGGACATGTATCAATGGAAAAAAAGTTTGTAAAAAACCTAATTTTTGAATGAGCAGTGATTTACTGATGCTTACAGTGAAACCAAAAAAATGAGAAATAACAATAAAAAAGGAAAAATTCCTTTAAATATAGTACCTGGGCAGTCCTCTTAGTCTGCCTGTAAAGTGGTACATCTGTGCCATGTATAGAACCTGCTGCAACAATAATGACATTTATAAAGCCAAAAAAATGAAAATTTTCCTGCAAGCTTTCTTTATTTTGTAAACAACAGCTTGGGGAGCCAGTCTGTATGATGAGGCCACAATTGAGTGCACTTGAAACAAGATTAGAGATTTTTTGGCTAAATTCTGGTGTCTCTTTCACAGACTTTGAATAGAAGTAACAGGTGCAGAAAAATTGGGCTTTGGGTGTTGGTGGTGCCTACATACCATAACCCTATAGAGGTACTCTTGATGAAAGCAAAAATTGGCCTTGCTGTAAAAAAAATAAATTATATGCACCTGTCAAAGAGGTGTGGAAAAATTGGTCCTTGGGTGTTAATTGTGTCCATGAAACCTACACCAAAAATTGGCTTTCAGTAGAGCAGAGCAGACGTACACTCGTGTGTGCAAGAAACGCTGGCCATCCGGCCATCCAGGATCCAGGATCCTCCCCAAGGGTCCCCTAGGCTCCCCAGCGGATGGACCAGGTCCCCCAGCACCTCCCCCAGCAACATCTTGGAACGGTAGCAGGTACCTGGGCCCCAGTGTGATCGCGTCGCAACCTAGCCTCCGGACGCCCAGTTCTAGCCACAGCCTCTCAGGACTCTCAGGACTCCGCTCTGGCCAGCATGCCGCCTAGCCCGGCCAGCATGCCGCCCTAGCCCGGCCGGCCTGCCGCACCTCCCCCTGCTTCCTCACCCCATCGGCAGTCCCGCTCCCCCTCACCCCACCTAGCTGTGACACGATCGTTCCAACAGGGATCCTTCCTAGGACAGACCACGGCCTGGGCCTTCTCCGGCGGCCATCTTGGGACACCCAGACGCGGCAGCAGCACTCCCCGAACCTCCAGGAGCACTTTCTTGGACCCCGGCGGGTCCTACCGGGACCCCGACCCCCCCACCCACCCAGACCCCTGCCGTCTAGTGTCTCCCCCAGCATTCTATCCACAACGGCTCGGGCCTAGTCCAGCGGCCATCTTGGTACTCCCAAGGCGGCCGCAGCTCCCTGTAGACCACCCGGAGCCTTCCCGGGCTCACAGCAGCACTCTGCAAGAACCCACCAGCCCCCAGCCACCGGTGCACCTCCGCAGCCGCGATCTGGTCACCTCGTCCCTAACTGCTAGACTCGGGGGGACAGACCGCGGCTGTGGCCTAGCTCCAGCCACCTCCTCAGCTCACTCCTCTCTCTTCGCGGGCAGTGCCCGTCGCCCCTGAATACCACCGCCGGTTCACCTCTAGGGCACAGGGCAATACTGAGAGAAGGACAATCCACGGCTCAGGCCTTGTACCGGCATTAATCTTGCATCCCCCAAGACGCAGCCCAGTACCAGGAAGCAGTAGCCTAGATCAACCTCAGGGCCCTCTCCTTGGTCTGACCCCACCCCCCTACTCATCATCGACCAACCGGGGTCAGGTAAGTACACGGGGCCATCCTCTAGCAGTTGATCCAGGGACGCAGTCCGATCGCCTCTGGGATCAGGAAGGAATTTTTTCCTCTGCTGTAGCAATTGGCCAGCTCAGCTAGGGGTTTTCGCCTTCCTCTGGATCAACAGGAGGCGGTTAGGCCCGCGCGGCCCCCTCCCACCACTACCACCAAGCCCCATTGTGCCGTCATCAACGCCACCTGAAGCAGCGGCTTTCTTCAGACCATCATCTTCTCAGCAACAGAAGCAACGGCACCCTTCAGGACCACCATCTTCTTAGCAACTCCACCGTCAATACATCAGGACCATCACCACATCATCCTATCTTCAGTAATTTTTTCACCATGTGCAACTTCAAGTACTCATCGGACGCGCTCCACAGGCTAAGAAATACCACCTCAACATTAACAACTTCCGTTCATAAAATACTACAGAAAGAACAACTACTAAGGACCAACCTACAATCAACCATCAAATCTAGGAAGACAACAATTCAACCACAACAATTAGCATGCGCTCTGATCAACACCAGATCTGCAGTCAAGCACAGACTGGAAGTACACGACTTCATCACCTAAAACAACATAGATTGCCTCTTCATTACCGAAAGCTGGCTAACACCCGACTGCAACGCCATCCTAACCAAATTAGTACCTGAGAACTAGAGGATCCTATTGGAGCACAGAACAGGAAAAAAAGGAGGAGGCCTAGCAGTCAGAGGCAGCTCTCTAATTAGGCAAATTAGGCGGTCGCCTAAGGCCTCCCACTCCCAGGGGCCTCGCAGCCGCCTAATTTGCCTACCGTGTGTGGAAGTGAATGTCCCCTGGTCAGCGCCCTCAGAGCTTTTAATGCAGGGCAAAAGCCTGCGGTATGCACAACTAGGTTTTCCCCAGCCACTTGAGCACTGCTTGAGAGCCCAGGATCACGAGTGGCTGCATGTAGTCCCCTCCTCTGGCTCCTCCCCTTCTGCCACGCTCTGAGGGTCTCCTTCTCCTACCATGTGCACTTGCAGACAGAGCTCCGATAATGCCCGCAGCGGCTGAGCAGCTCCCTGATCAAATCCGTAATGGAGCTGGCGCCTGCCGATCATCCGGGTCTCAAGGTACTACACAACACTCCTGCCGGACACTAACAGCATTCCATGACCGGCGCCCTGAAAATCACCGCTGCCAGCCACCTGTGACCTCACTCAGACACAGAGCAGTGCACTGATGATATGTTTGCCGTCCAGCATATGATGCCAGCTACTGACCCCTGTCATCATCATTATCCTGTTCCTGGCATCCTATCATCATACTTCTTATCATCCCACCTGCACCCCTCTGCCAGTTTCCTACACCCCACCCCCTATCATCTTCATCCCCCCTGCACCCCTCTGCCAGGTTCCTTCCACCGCTTCCCCTGTCATCTTCATCCCCTCTGCCAGCTTCCTACCCCCATGTCATCTTCATTCCTTCTGCCAGCTTCCTACCTCCCCACCCTCTGTCATCTTCACCCCCATGTACTCCTCTGCCATCTTCCTACCACCCCACCCCCTGTCATCTTCATCCCCCTTGCACCCCTCTGCCAGGCTTCCTTCTACCCCACCTCCTGTCATCTTCATCCCCTCTGCACCCCTCTGCCAGCTTCCTACCACCCCCGAGTCATCTTTATTCCCTCTGCACCCCTCTGCCAACTTCCTAACACCCCACCCTCTGTCATCTTCATCCCCCCTGCGCCCCTCTGCCAGCTTCCTACCACCCCACCCCCTGCCATCTTCATCCCCTCTGCCAGCTTCCTATATCCCCACCCCCTGTCATCTTCACCCCCCTGCACTCCTCTGCCAGCTTCCTACCACCCCACCCCCTCTCATCTTCATCCCCCTTGCACACCTCTGCCAGGTTCCTACCACCCCCTGTCATCTTCATACCCTCTGCACCCCTCTGCCAGCTTCCTACCACTCCACCCCCTGTCATCTTCACTCCCCTGTACCCCTCTGCCAGCTTCCTACCACTCCACCCCTGTCATCTTCATCCCCTCTGCACCCCTCTGCCAGCTTCCTACCACCCCATCCCCTGTCATCTTCATCCCCTCTGCCAGCTTCCTACATCCCCACTCCCTGTCATCTTCACCCTCCTGCACTCCTCTGCCAACTTCCTACCACCCCACCTCCTGTCATCTTCATCCCCCTGCACCCCTCTGCCAGGTTCCTACCACCCCACCCTCTGTCATCTTCATCCCCTCTGCCAGCTTCCTACATCCCCAACCCCTGTCATCTTCATCTCCCCTGCACTACTTTGTCAGCTTCCTACCACCCCAGCCCCTGTCATCTTGATCCCCCTTGCACCCCTCTGCCAGGTTCCTACCACCCCCTGTCATCTTCATCCCCTTTTCACCCATCTGCCAGCTTCCTACCACTCCACCCCCTGTCATCTTCACCCCCCTGTACCCCTCTGCCAGCTTCCTACCACTCCACCCCCTCTCATCTTCATCCCCCTGTACCCCATCTCTGACATCCTATCACCCCACCCCCTGTCATTTTCAACCTCCCCCAGTACCCCTCTGCTAGCTTCCTTCCAGCTCACCCCCTGTCATCTTCATCCCCCTGTACTCCTCTTCCAGCTTCCTACCACCCCACCTACTATATTCATCATCATCCCCATACCCTACTTCTGACATCCTACCACCCTGCCCCCTGTCATCAACATCCCCATCACCCCCCTGTACCCCACCTCTAGCATCCAACCATCCTATCCCCATCATCATCCTCATCTTCACCCCCCTGTTCCCCACTATCATCATCCTCCCCCTCTGCTGACATCCTACCACCCCACCCCCTGTCATCATCACCCTGTATCCCACCTCTGGCCTCTTACAACCCTGCCTCCTGTCATTATCATCCACATCCCTCCTGTACCCCACCTCTGGCATCCTATCACCCTACCCCCTATCATTATAGGGGAGATATCTCAGCCTCTCATCCCAATGCTGCCACCATCACCCTAAACTGTATCCTGTCATCCAACCAACAGTACCCCAACAATTGCATCACACACCACAATACTGCTCTGCCACCCAGTGAGCGGTAATTATGTGCTGTAGCCCCTATCAAACAATCAGTGAGCATTAATAATGTGCAATAACCTCTAGCAACCAATCCGAGAGTGATAATGATAAGCAGTAACCTATAACAACCAATGAGCAGTAACGATGTGCAGTAACCTAAAGCAACCAATGGGTAAGCGGTAATTATGTGCAGTGACATCTAGCAACCAATCAGTGAGCGGTAATGATGTGCAGTAACCTCTAGTAACCAATCAGTGAGCCTGAAGCAATAAGTGAGTGTGAACCAGATATTTATGTTTACATTATTAACATGTTTTTTTTAGATAATTCTGTGTGTGTTTTTTGGGATGTTGGGATGGAGAGCGAAATTGCTGGGGTGGGGGCAGGAAAATGTTTGCCCAGGGTCCAATCAATACTAAAGATGGCCCTGGTGTCCCCATGCTGGTGGGGTGAGCGGGCCGGCACACACTTGGGTAAAGCCATGGAGGTTACAACCAGCTGTAACACCCCCTCACACGAAGAACATCTCATCAGCTGCAGGCAATAGCAGGCTCTACCGCCATCCTAACCTTCACCCAAAGCCGGAACCATATTGCATGGCAGGAGTTGTAGTTCTCCACACCACACACTACACTTGGCCCTCCAGTGCCTGTGCTCTGCAGAGACTACACCTCCCAGGATGCACTGCAGGGCGCCAAAAGTGAATATGTCAGCTTCTCCTGCTTTTAGTAGGGGACAAAGGGGTGTATAGAGGGATTATCTTTCTGCACTGTCTGTGGAGGAATTGTCTGTGGCCCTAGTGTTGGGTGGCTGCAGCAGCAATGTGGCGTTATCGTATTATATCATGTCTGCAGCCTCTGACCATCTCTTGTTTCATGTCTTCAGTCTCTGACCATCTCTTGTATCATGTCTGCAGTCTCTGACCATCTCTTGTATCATGTCTGCAGTCTCTGACCATCTCTTGTATCATGTCTGCAGTCTCTGACCATCTCTTGTATCATGTATGCAGCCTCTGACATCTCTTGTATCATGTCTGCAGCCTCTGACCATCTCTTGTATCATGTCTGCAGCCTATGACCATCTCCTGTGTCATGTCTACAGCCTCTGACCATCTCTTGTATCATGTCTGCAGTCTCTGACCATCTCTTGTATCATGTCTGTGGTCTTTTCTGCAGTAATTTCTATGGCTCAAATATTTTTTTCAGTTATGGGAGTGAGTGGGGCCTCATGTCTAAGGTTTGCCTAAGGCCTCACAAAGCCTAGAGCCGCCTCTGCTAGCAGTGATCTTCAAATCTCACCTTGCGCTCACCAAACCAACTGTACAAAACTCAGTGCCTTTCATGGAGACACTCACCCTACATCTACAAACAACACCCCAAGATACTATCCACATAATTCTATGTTACAGACCACCAGGATCAAAGACAAACCTCCTGACTCCCTTCAAAGAATTCATGTCAACTCACACCCTGAAGACCAAAAACTTTTTGGCACTTGGAGATTTCAACTTCTGGGCAAACTCCACCCAAGACCCTATTGCCACCGCCTGCATCAACCAACTGAAAGAATTAGGTCTGCAGCAACTGATAAATGCTCCCACACATGGTTCAGGACACATTCTAGACCTCATCTTCAAACAAAATATGGACGTCAACATATTCGACAATCTACCGCTACCATTTGCATTGTAGATTTGTGTACATCTACACCCTTTGTTAATAAAACCTTATATTCATGATCACCACAGAGTAGCCTTTTCCCTTTAAAGTCCCATAAGAGGAAAAAATTTCCATATGAAGAGAAGTTTATGTAACGCCTTTCCAGGTAGGTTACAGTCTCGTGGAAAACATAGTTTTGAGGCTGGTGTTAGTCAAGAGAGGACCGGTGGAGAAGGGAACCGCCTCAGTGATGCTTTTCAAAATTTTTTTAAACCTTGGCTCCCAAGGCTGTCAGCTTACACATCCCATTGGCAGCATCTGAATGTGGGTTAATCCTAGTCTCTAGACCAACCCAGCACCACCCCTCCATTATTACATAAACTTCTCTTTAACCTCTTCTGTACTGCCCCACACAGATATACTGTGGCAGGGCGGCCCACCTGCGCGAAATCACGTACCTGTATGTGATTTTGTGCACTGGGTCTGGGGCGCACGCATTGCCAGAGACTGTGATTGGACACAGCTGGAGACAGCGGGAGGCAATCAGCGGGTCCGGCGGACCCAATGTTCACCGACACCCAGAGATCAGGAGAGGCAGAACAGCGGTCTGCCTATGTAAACAAGGTAGAGCGCCGTTCTGTGAGATGGGAAGATGGAGACCTTGTGTTTATGCTAAGCAGGAACAGGGATCTCTGTTCCCCCCCAGTCAAAGCACCCCCATACCAGTCCATATTTAACCCTTTGATACCCCCCCATGTTAGCCTCTTCCCTGTCAGTGTCATTAGTACAGTGACAGTACTTTTTTTTTTTAGCACTGATCACTGTACTAGTGTTACTGGTCCCCAAGAAAGTATCAGAAGTGTCAGTTAGGTGTCCGATTTGTCTGCTGCAATGTCACAGTCCCACTAAAAACCACTGATCGCCGCCATTACTAGCAAAAAAATAAATAAACAAAAAATTCATAAATACAGTATATCCCACAACAGCATTTCATTTGGATTTGGATTAACCACTTTTGGTCAGTTGTATGCATTCAGACATTGGATTTCACTTCTTCATGATTTGTTCATTTCTGACCCCAATCCTGATCCATCAGAGGGAGGAACCAATACACGGGGATATCTGCCATGTATGGGGGTGCATCCATTCTGTATATACATGTTTTGTGATTTTTGAGGTACTGTAAACCTGTATGTGAAATGTACTTTATTGATATATCTGCTTATTTGTTTAGTAAATGAGCATCCACGCTTTTCCTGAAGAAGCCGTATGGTGAAACATGTTGAAAATCAAGTGTGGAAAAAGTAATCTAAAATCATACAAAGGCATCCTATTCACACAACTGGATGCACATGTATTGTATGCAATGATTTTAATCAATTCAGCCCCGAAAGATTTACCCCCTTCCTGACCAGAGCACTTTTTGCGATTCTGCACTGCATCGCTTTAACTGACAATTGCACGGTCGTGCGACTTTGCACCAAAACAAAATTGATGTCCTTTTTTCCCCACAAATGGAGCTTTCTTTTGGTGGTATTTGATCACCTCTGCGTTTTTTATTTTTTGTGCTATAAACAAAAAAAGAGCAACAATTTTGAAAAAAAATAAATATTTTTTACATTTTGCTATAATAAATATACCCCAAAAATATATAAAAACATTTTTTTTCCTCAGTTTAGGCCGTTATGTATTCTTCTACATATTTTTGGTAAAAAAAATCGCAATAAGCGTATATTGATTGGTTTGCGCAAAAGTTATAGCGTCTACAAAATAGGGGATAGTTTTATGGCATTTTTATTATTATTTTGCTTTTATTAGTAATGGCGGCAATCTTCGATTTTTATTGTGACTGCAACATTATGGCAGAGACATCGGACACTTTTGACACTATTTTGGGACCATTGTCATTTATACAGCGATCAGTGCTATAAAAATGCACTGATTACTGTGTAAATGTCACTGGCAGGGAAGGGGTTAAACACTAGGGGGCGATAAAGGGGTTAAGTGTGTCCTAGGGAGGGATTCTAACTGTGGGGGGATGGGCTACAACTCACATGACAGCGATCACTGCTCCCGATGACCGGGAACAGTGATCTCTGTCATGTCACTAGGCAGAATGGTGACATTTCCTGTTTACAAAGGCATCTCCCCGTTCTTCCGCTCCGTGACATGATTGCAGGCACCCGGCGGACATCAACTCCGCAGGATCTGCAGTCACAGAGCACGCAGCGGGTGCACACACCCACAATGATGCTTCTTAAAGGGGATGTACCTGTACGCCCATTTGCCCAGCTGTGCCATTGTGCCGACGTATATAGTCGTGCGCTGGTCGGCATGTGGTTAAATTCATACTTATGTAAATAAAAATTATATATTTTTTTACACATATTGTGTGATATTCATGTTGTAATGCACTCATAAAGTCCCAAATCTCTCTAAAAACTGCTTTCTATTCACAAATTATGGGATGTTGGTGCCTTCATATTAAATCATTAGATTCTGGTACTGGCCACAAATTTGCTATACTTTTTTTTTTTTAAATAATCCCAATGAGTAGGCTAAATCTAGAGATGTGCCTGTTAAATACAACCAGTGCAAATAACTAAAAGAAAAACTAAAATAGAGTGCAAGTATACAATATAAATAATATCATATTGTGCATGCAAAGCACACAGCAAGTAAACACTAAACAGAGTGACTAGTGCAAACAAACACAAAATCTTTGTGACCATTGGTTCAAAATGTCCAAATAAAGTGCACATATGACAGTCCTCCTTTAGGGGGTGAGGTGGCTGGAACAAATCTACAGTGGTGTTTCCTCTTCGTGCAACAAACCTCACACTTATAAGTAGTGGCCCCTTACCTTCAGGTAAAGGGGTAACAGCATAAAACCAGTATTAGAAGTATCGGCCCTTTTTCCTGGTGCAGGGACTTGGTCCTTCCAGGTAACGGGGTATCAGACCAGTATTTGGGAGTAGTAACCTTTTATCATATAAGTGACATCCTCATGCGGGAGCTCAGTCCCTCCACGGATATAGGGGGAATAACCAATGAAAAAAAGGAAGGTCCCAAATAGTGTCATATTGTCGGCTAAAAGCTGGCTTTTATTAGCATAATAAAGTACTCACATAACAACAAACAAAGAATGCCTTATCTCTGATGAGCGGCGAGCTCGTAATCTCCAGTCAGCATAGATTGCCTGTCCCGTCCCTACGCGTGATGTCACACACCACGTGACTTCATCAGGGGATACAGGGAGGCACAATGAGTGTCTTTAAATAGCTCACCCATAGACTATAATGGGCGGCCATTTTCTTGTAGTCTATAGAGAATAATATAGCAGTCATTTTCCCAGAGATTGACGGGCGTGGCCATTTTGCTGGTAGTCAACTCAACGGCTGGGCAGTCATCAATAGGACTAAGGGCAGTGTTTGATCTAGTCAGCTGTAAGTTAAATAACCAATCAACGGTTATGATGACAAAGACTGTCAGCAGAGAAGGAAAACAGTAGTGATAACAGCAAACTCCGCTGAATGCATAATATATTCAGGTAAAATATTCCCAGAGCGGGTAATACTATTTATAAGGACATCTTCAAAAGATAAATTGCCTAAGCTATAAAACATAGAAAAATTTTAATATAAAAAATCAACAATAATAATTAAAAAATATATATATTAAAAATATATCTGGACCCGATCGGCAGGGATAGGTATCTGTGCTGATAGGGACGGAAAATAACCATATGGCAGTTGGAGGACCCCCGTCTCCCAATGGCCATTCCATATTGGTGGCATTAGGTAGGGGGCAGTCCAATGGCTTGACAAACTGAATAAATTAAGAATAATAATCTCATAGGGGGGAGGAAAAAATACAAACAATAGACTATTGACAATAAAAACAATGAGCAATAAAAGTAGAATGACACTCTAACTAAGATATAGAGGCCATGCCAGATACATTATAATATGCAAGAGCTCCTAAGAGCTTAAACTAGATAACGGTAGAATTGCAGGTAGATAAAGATGCTGAAAAAAAGGTTACTAAACTAGACCAAGAAAATAATAAAAATATACATATATAAAAATAGATACAAAATATAAAATTATTAAAAGTCACTGAGAAAACAATTGAGGTCAAATTCAATGTTCAGGCCTTTCAGTGAGAAAGTGTCTAAGGTAAAGATCCATTTAGATTCCAGCTGGCTGAGGGTCCTAACCCTATGCCCCGCCGCCAATGTCTAATGTGTGGTTTGATACCCCAAAACTTAAGGTGGGAGGGGTCCCTATTGTGGCATAGCAAAAAATGTTTGGATACGCTATGTTTGTCATATCCATTTATAATGTTTTGAACGTGCTCTTTAATTCGCACTTTGAGGGGTCTTTTCGTGCGGCCAATATATTGAAGGCCGCAACTGCATTCCAGGGCATACACTGCCCCCTCGGTATTGCAGCAGATGAAGTTTTGGACCTCGTAGGTGTCTCCCGTACTTGTGGATGAAAAGTGAAACACCTTCTCATTTGGACGTTTAGTTCTCAAACATGCGAAACATCTCTTACATGGAAAAAATCCTTTGCCAGTAAAAAAGGTAAAGGCCTTCTTTGGTGGATCTATAACATTTTTCACCACTTTGTCCCGGATTGTTGGTGCCCTTCTGTATATAAACTTAGGGTTTTCAGGTAAAATATCCTGTAGCTGTATATCCGCCCGCAAGATGTACCAATGACGTCTGATAATCTTTTCTATTCTCTTGTGTTGTGCACTATAATCAAGAATAAGCGGTACTCCTTCCATTGAGCATTTTTGTATCACTTTATCCTCAATCAATACTTTCCGGTTCATCTCTGACACTTCTACTATCTTGTTATCGATGAAATGACGATTTTGAGGTAAACCTGGCTCCAATTTTCTCTGCCTGCTCCAGAAAACATTAAGGTTGGTGCAATTTCTTCTAAGTCGCATCAGTTGACCTTTAGGGACATTGAAGAGCCAACTTTTGTGGTGACAGCTCTCCATTGGAAGATAACTGTCAACGTTTTTAAAGTGCGTTTGTGTACTAAATATGGAATTTTCTTGTATAATATCTAAGTCCAGGAAAGTTACTTTGTTCTCACTAACGTCCCACGAGAGTTTGATATTCCTATCATTCATATTAAGTTTCTCGAGGATTCTGGTCAACTGGTTAGCATCACCTTCCCATAATATGAAAATGTCGTCAGTATATCTTTTGTAAATCACCAATTCATCCGGTTGGTCATTAAAGACATTTTCTTCCTCCCATTGGGCAATGAAAAGCCCGGCTATACTCAGGGCAAATTTAGCTCCCATGGCTACTCCAGTACGCTGGTGATAATACGTTTTGTTGTACCAGAAATAATTATTTTTCAGGCTAAAGTCCAGGCATTTTATCAGAAACTTCCTCTGCATACATGGCAACTTAGTGTATTTCCTCAAGCCCCATTTAGCGGCTTTGCATGCTAGATGGTGGGGTTTGATTGTGTATAGAGATGAGACGTCCGCGGTAGCCATAATCCATGTCTTTTCTTCTTTCCGGATTTTATCTATAATTTGTAATATTTGTTTAGTGTCTTGCAGGTATGCCTTTGTACTTTGAACGACTGTTTGCAGGAAGACGTCTATATATTGACCTATCCTCGGCATAAGTGAATCAATACTGTTCACTATCGGTCTTGGAGGTGGATCTATTCTGTTCTTATGGATTTTCGGTAGTGAATATATAATCGGTGTGCGGCACGAATCCGGGATAAGAAATCTGGCTTCTTTTTTATAGAGTATATTTTTCTTTACCCCTAAATATACAAATTGTTCAAGTGCCTTCCTGCATTTGAACATAGGGTTACTCAATAATTTAGTATACGTGTTGTCATCGTCTAACATATTCATCATTGTATTATGATATTGCTCCTTTGAGAGAATAACAATTCCTCCTCCCTTATCCGCTGGTCGGATCACAATATCCCTTCTTTTAGTCAATTTGCGAATGCCACTTTTATGTAATTAGGGTCTTCTTTCTTTTTGATCTTCAGATCCTTAATTTCTTCTGCAACAATTTTTTTAAAAACCTCAATGTGTTTATTGTCTTTAATGGATGGGATAAAAACGGATTTATTCCTCAGTGTACTGTGTAAAATTCTATTATTCTCAGCATCTGTATATTTAATAGGATTCCCCGCGATATATTTCTGGATATTTCATTTCCTCACAAATTTCTGAATCCCGATATACATTTGGAATTTATCCAAATTCTTGGTCTGTGCATATTTTAGGCCTTTGTCTAAAACCCCAATCTCTTCGTGTGTAAGTACCTGGCCGCTTAAATTAAAAATGCCTCCTCCCTTTACTCCCTTTTTCTTTTGTTCTCTCTTCCCAGATCTCCGTCCTCTCTTCTTTCTGGGCTTTTTCTGGAGTTTCTTGTCTCGTCTGGGTTTCTCAGTGGATGATTTTTCCTGCCCCTGTCTAAAAAAGGCCTATTATAGTCTTGGTCCACATATTGTGAAGGATATTGCCTAGCTTGCCTATCCTCTTCCTCTCTGTTCATTAGAGGGGCATAATAATTATAGGTAGGTATTGGACTCCGTTCATACTGCCGGTATTTTCTTTGATGTGGACCTCTCCTTTCACCATAGCCATATTCTTGGACAGGGCTCCTATCGCTTGGCCCATATTGTTCATATGGTGGTGCCCTGTTGTCTCTATATTCGTATGTGGGTCTCCTCTGATCCCTGTATTCATACGGTGGTCCTCTGTGGTCCCTCTGGTCATATGGCGGTCTGTACCAGTTATTCTTATTCTGGGGTTTCTTGTTGTTTTTCCAATAGTGTGGTTTCCTTCCTCCATTTTGTGGTGTCCGACTATTGTGTTGAGGTCTTCTGTCAGCTCTGTATGGAGTATGTGGGTGATACTCGGTATTTCTCTCAGCATGATCTTGGTATCTTGGGGTCATAGCTCCATTATCCTCTCTCCGGGCCTGGTCGCCTATATTTTGAATATTTGGCCCAGGTTGTTCATTGATCTGTTGTGAGTACACCCTCACTAATTTCTCTGGTGTAGAATATGTAGAGCCAATATCAGTTTTCCCTATTTGGCTTTGCCATTTAAAAACCTGGTCATTACGAAAGTCATTTGTATCCCTAATATGCTTTGCTCTTTCTTGATTGGACTTCTTTATCCTTTTTTATGAGGTCTTTATTGAGTTGGGTGGTCAAATTTTTAAACTCTGTCGTTTCTTTATATGGTTCCAGTTCCTCCCTTATTTCTAAAATGTTCTGGTCAATTCTTTTATTCTTTCTTTGCTTTCTTTCTAACAGAAAACTTAATAGTTCCAAGCCTTTGTCATTGAAGAATTTAAACCATTCCTCATTTGACTCTTGATCGGTCAGGCCATCATTTGGGGGTACATCCCATCTTAGTCTTTTTGGGACTATGTTTTCTTTAAGATAAGTTTCAAAGGTGCAGATATCCCACCATAGGCTCACCTTCTTTTCCATATTACGTCCCAACTTCCTCATCAGACTCTCCAGGTCTAGATTTCTATTGGTATTCGCATTCGTGGTATTAAAAACTTCTTCTAAATTAACTTTCCTTTTCTCCATATAGGAAAACACGTCCATGATTGCTGCGGGAATTGGTGGAATGTCTATATGCAAAAAATGTGTATGGTTATTTTCTGCGCTAGCATGTGTGTTAGAATGGAGCTAATGGAAAAGCTGCCTGCACCGGATAGGGTACACCCTGCCCCTAATATTCAGTGAAACAGAAATAAAGCGTGGTGCTGCGCTCATCCAGCAAGGAAATAATACAAAAATAAAAATAAAATATAGAAACAAAGTGACGGTGCTAATGGTATATAACTAATCCAAGAACACAAAGTATTGCAAATATACCATAAAAGTAAAGTGACAGTGCTTATGATATCATATTAATATTGAATAGCAACTAATAACTGTAGCATAACAAATAAATCAACACACATGTGACCAAAACATGTGAAAAATAATAACGAGTGTGTAAGAATGCAACTTACAACCCCAATCAGTGAAAATAATCCCAATGAGTAGGCTAAATCTAGAGGTGTGCCTGTTAAATACAACCAGTGCAAATAACTAAAAGAAAAACTAAAATAGAGTGCAAGTATACAATATAAATAATATCATATTGTGCATGCCAAGCACACAGCAAGCAAACACTAAACAGAGTAACTGGTGCAAACAAACACAAAATCTTTGTGACTATTGGTTCAAAATGTCCAAATAAAGTGCACATATGACAGTCCTCCTTTAGGGGGTGAGGTGGCTGGAACAAATCTACAGTGGTGTTTCCTCTTCGTGCAACAAACCACACACTTATAAGTAGTGGCCCCTTACCCTCAGGTAAAGGGGTAACAGCATAAAACCAGTATTAGAAGTATCAGCCCTTTTTCCTGGTGCAGGGACTTGGTCCTTCCAGGTAACGGGGTATCAGCATAAGACCAGTATAAGGGAGTAGCAACCTTTTATCCTATAAACAACATCCTCATGCGGGAGCTCAGTCCCTCCACGGATATAAGGGTAATAACCAATGAAAAAAAGGAAGGTCCCAAATAGTGTCATATTGTCGGCTAAAAGCTGGGTTTTATTAGCATAATAAAGTACTCACATAACAACAAACAAAGAATGCCTTATCTCTGATGAGCGGCAAGCTCGTAATCTCCAGTCAGCATAGAAAGCCTGTCCCGTCCCTACGTGTGACGTCACACACCACGTGACTTCATCAGGGGATACAGGGAGGCACAATGAGTGTCTTTAAATAGCTCACCCATAGACTATAATTGGTGGCCATTTTCTTGTAGTCTATAGAGAATAATATAGCGGTCATTTTCCCAGAGATTGACGGGCGTGGCCATTTTGCTGGTAGTCAACTCAACGGCTGGGCAGTCGTCAATAGGACTAAGGGCGGTGTTTGAAGGGTCTGAAGGGTCTGGTATGGATTTTGAGGGGGACCCCCGCGCCATTTTTTTTTTAAGTTTGGTGCAGGGTTCCACTTAATATCGTACCAGACCTGAAGGGCCTGGTATGGAATTTAGGGGGACCCCCACGCATTTTTTTTTCAATTTTGGTTCGGGGTTCCCCTGTGGGGAAATTCCATGCCAGTTTTAACAATGTGTATTGCCGGACCGACAATTCATTATAGCTAGCGATAGTAGTTTTACATGTCCCCTGGGGCAGGACCCAGGTCCCCAAACACTTTTTATGACAATAACTTCCATATAAGCCTTTTGATTATTCATGTTCGTGTCCCATAGACTTTAATGGTGTTCGCGTGTTCAAACAAATTTTTTGCCTGTTCGCATGTTCTGGAAGTGAACCGAGACGGCTCATCCCTAGCGGTTATAGGTGATACTAGTCCAAGTAGTATCTTCCTCATTTTGTTGCTATCTCTTACATAAGGCTTCCTGTCTAGTCTGCCTAAATGCTCTTTTATACGCTTTCTTAAGCGTTGTCTTTGAGTATCCTTTATCCTACAATCTCATCCGAAGTGTGTCTGCTTCCTGCTTAAATAGAATATCATTGGAGCAGATTCTATGCAACCTGAGATACTGCCCGTAAGGGATACTGTTGATGAGAGGGGTAGGATGAAAAATACTAGTATGTAAGACGGTGTTCCCCGCTGTCTCCTTTCGGTATAAAGTGGTATTAATATTGTGATATCCAGAAAGAGAATGGATTTCTTACTTTGATGCACAGTAAATTTTAAATTGAATGCGTTCTGGTCTAGATCATGCATGAAGTCAGCAAGATCAGTAGTGGAACCAGTCCACAACATCAGCACGTCATCTATATACCTATTCCACATCAGGATAAAATCCCAATATTTGGCGTACCTGTCGTCAGAAAAGAGCATGCGTTCCCACACACCCAGGTACAGGTTGGCATACGATGGGGCACAAGAGGTCCCCAATGCAACCCCCTGCACCTGGAGGTAGTGGGAATTGTTGAAGGTAAAGACATTGCCTGTTAAAATGTGCTCTAAAATGGAGAGCATAAATTTGCTAAAGGACTATGAATCCTGAGTCCTCTCACATAGAAAGTCCTGTGTAACGGACAGGCCCAAGGAGTGTGGGATGCTGCTATACAGGGCTTCGATATCAATAGCTACCAAAATAGTATCCATAGGTACTTGGATGTTTTCGAGACATCGAAAAAGATCCAGTGTGTTCTGAACATAAGAGGGGAGTGAAACAACATGGGAACAAAGGTATTGTATCAACTAGTTGACTAGCCTGTTCAGTATATGCACCATTCCCAGATATGATCGGCCTTCCAGGGGGACACACCAGATCTTTATGCGTCTTAGGAAGAGAATAAAAAGTGGGCATGACAGGGTGTTTAAAGAGACAGGCCTCATATAGATCTTTAGTGATAACTCCTTGATGAAAAGAGTCCAAAAGGAGTAAGTGAAATTCATCCTGAACTTTGCTAGCATGTTCTTCAGAAAAAATGTTGTACCAGTCCTCATTATTCAAGATCTTGTTACACATGGCCACATATTGAACTCTATCCATGAGGACAATATCCGAGGGTTTAATAATAATTCCCTCTTGTGCACATCATTTCTTTAGAGCCTGTTTATGGATAGGGGACAAATTGTCCACATTGTGAGGGTATATTTGTAACTTTTCAATTTCTTTTGTGACCTGTGTAACAAAAGCCAAGATGTCTGGGTTTGTTTGTAATAGGGGAAATTTTTTCTGATTTCTTTTTCATAACAGTATATGAAATATTGTTGGTAAGGACATTTGGAACACCATCCCAGTCCAAAACCTGCAAATTCTGTGACTGCTGCCCAAATATTTTATTCTCTTCCAAGAGATCCGTCAGATCTCTAATGCCGTGTACACATGAGCGGAATTTCCGACAGAAAAAGTCTGCGAACTTTTCATCATATATTCCGATTGGGTGTATGCCCCATCAGACTTTTTACGTCGAAAATTCGGACCTAGAAAGAGAACATGTTCTAAATTTTTCAGACGGAACCAATTCCTATTGGGAAAACCGCTCATCTGTATGCTGTTCCAACGTACCAAAAACGACGCATGCTCTGAAGCAAGTACGAGACAGAAGCTATTTGCTACTGGCTATTGAACTTCCTTTTTCTAGTCCCATCGTGCGTGTTGTAATCACCGCGTTCTTGGTGGTCAGACTTTGGTGTGACCGTGTGTATGCAAGACAGCTTGAGCATAATTTCATCGGAATTCCATTGGAGAAACCTTCAGAGTTTATTCCGACGGAAAAAACTCTTGTGTATACATAACACTAGCATTAGTGCTCGGAAATCCCTCACTGAGAAGGTTTTCCATTGGTCCCTAAGCTTCTTATCCTTATCCTTTCTCTTTCTCTCCTGATCAAACAGGTACTTGTAGGTCAGCTTGGGGGCAAACAAATTTAGATCCTTAATGGTCTCAAATTCATCTATTTCCTGAGTGGGGCAAAAAGTTAAACCCAGGCCTAATACTTCTATTTCTGTAGTGGTCAAATTGTAATCTGACAGATTGATTACATTCAAGATGTCATTTCTTGTGTGGTCTTGACCACAAATAGATCCAGGTTGCAGCTCACTTTCCTTTCTTTTTGTAGAGGAGCCGCCCCCTCCTTTGGGCCGGAAAAAACGAAGGTGTAATTGTGCCGGAAAGAGAAGAGGGTTGTGCAGAACTTGACTTACCCCTGTCGTGTTCACCTACATGTGCAGAGTATTTGTGAGCAGACGAACCCAACATCTCCTCATTAGAATTAGGATTGGATTGCCTATGTTTTTTTACTTGTTGGCTGTAGACCTAAAACTTATTGAATGTAGTGTACCTTCCTTGTTGGTGTTATATGCTGAGATCTGACTTTGGCTTTTTTGCTGTTTTTGATCTCTACCTCAGATTTCGTCTTGTCCTTTGCTGATTGGTGGGCCTGGATTGTGGTAGGAGTATTTGCAGATGCTGTATCACATTTTGACGTTAGCATATTCCTAGGTTACATCCATGCACCATATAGACGTGGTGATATGATGTGGCGCATGAGTGTAATACTTATACACTCAGGTGGGTCTTTATCTTCCTCCCTTCTTTTTCTTTTTGTCTGCATTTAGGTCTTTTTATATATGCAAAGTATTTAATGGGTGTCTATACCCCTTTTCCAGGCATGCCATCGGTCTTTATATTTGAGGGGATTCTGTAGTTACTCCTTTAATACATTGGCACTGTATCTATGGGCCATTTATGGTATTATTGGTAAGTACCATTTATATATATTTTTTCGCTTCACTATATATACCCTGCTCAAAAAGTTAATATCTAACTATAGGTTCTGATACTTTGTTGGCAACATTTATATTGACAATCCTTGACCACTTACCTCTGTGTGTGACCTACACTTTAATATTTTTACATCTTCAATCTATATGACTGTTATATATCAGGTGAGAGTTATTCTGGTATAATCGGTTTCTAAATGGGGACTCTCTCTCCATGTACAAGTTCAAGTCCCAAGAGGAGTTATATAAACACTTACCTATTTCAATTTAATGTATAGGTGCACCCTATCCCATAGTGTACTATAATGTATAAATGTTTTTGTTCCATTTAGTGGTGCCTACCATAGACCACATGATAAGCATGTACTTCCCTGCATACATGTATATGAAATTAAAAACTTCTTCTTATTGGGTGTCTGTTTAGTTTTGTGAGGTGTCCCCATACCCTGAGCCACAAGTTTACCAGGCAAGCATATACAGTCAGGTCCACAAATATTGGGACATCGACACAATTCTAATCTTTTTGGCTCTAAACACCATCACAATGGATTTGAAATATAATGAACAAGATGTGCTTTAACTGCAGACTTTCATCTTTAATTTGAGGGTATTTACATCCAAATCAGGTGAATGGTGTAGGAATTACAACAGTTTGTATATGTGCCTCCCATTTTTTAAGGGACCAAATGGGACAATTGGCTGCTCAGCTGTTCCATGGCCAGGTGTGTGTTATTCCCTCATTATCCCATTTACAAGGAGCAGATAAAAGGTCCAGAGTTCATTTCAAGTGTGCTATTTGCATTTGGAATCTGTTGCTGTCAATTCTCAATATGAGATCCAAAGAGCTGTCACTATCAGTGAAGCAAGCCATCATTAGGCTGAAAAAACAAAACAAACCCATCAGAGAGATAGCAAAAACATTACGTGTGGCCAAATCAACTGTTTGGAACATCCTTAAAAAGAAAGAACGCACCGGTGAGCTCAGCAACATCAAAAGACCCGGAAGACCACGGAAAACAATTGTGGTGGATGACCGAAGAATTCTTTCCCTGGTGAAGAAAACACCCTTCACAACAGTTGGCCAGATCAAGAACACTCTCCAGGAGGTAGGTGTATGTGTGTCAAAGTCAACAATCAAGAGAAGACTTCACCAGAGTGAATACAGAGGGTTCACCACAAGATGTAAACCATTGGTGAGCCTCAAAAACAGGAAGGCCAGATAAGAGTTTGCCAAACAACATATAAAAAAGCCTTCACAGTTCTGGAACAACATCCTATGGACAGATGAGACCAAGATTAACTTGTACCAGAGTGATGGGAAGAGAAGAGTATGGAGAAGGAAAGGAACTGCTCATGATCCAAAGCATACCACCTCATCAGTGAAGCATGGTGGTGGTAGTGTCATGGCGTGGGCATGTATGGAACTGGTTCTCTTGTATTTATTGATGATGTGACTGCTGACAAAAGCAGCAGGATGAATTCTGAAGTGTTTCGGGCAATATTATCTGCTCATATTCGGAAAAATGCTTCAGAACTCATTGGACGGTGCTTTACAGTGCAGATGGACAATGACCCGAAGCATACTGTGAAAGCAACCAAAGAGTTTTTTAAGGGAAAGAAGTGGAATGGTATGCAATGGCCAAGTCAATCACCTGACCTGAATCCGACTGAGCATGCATTTCACTTCCTGAAGACAAAACTGAAGGGAAAATGCCCCAAGAACAAGCAGGAACTGAAGACAGTTGCAGTAGAGGCCTGGCAGAGCATCACCAGGGATGAAACCCAGCGTCTGGTGATGTCTATGCGTTCCAGACTTCAGGCAGTTATTGACTGCAAAGGATTTGCAATCAAGTATTAAAAAGTGAAAGTTTGATGGATGATTGTTAATAATTCTGACACGGTTCACCTGATTTGGATGTAAATACCATCAAATTGAAGCTGCAAGTCTGCAGTTAAAGCACATCTTGTTCGTTTCATTTCAAATCCATTGTGTTGGTGTATAGAGCCAAAATGATTAGAATTATGTCGATGTCCCAATATTTATGGACCTGACTGTATGTTGGTGTGTCCATGTCTGTATGTTTTCTGTTATATGTACTCTTCCTGGATAAATGGTGTAATAACTATTGTTATACTTATATAGATATATACTACATTAAATACTTATACATGTACTTCTTTGTTTTTAAATATACCAGCACCTACCCAGTATCTGTCCTGAAGAAGCTAATATTTTAGTGAAAAAAGTCGACAAGCAAGTTCTTGGAGGGATTGTTGGATCAAAAATTGCTTTTTCACTTTGATATATAACCAAACCAATCCTTGTACCTTGGATCCAGCCATCTGTAACTGCACTATTGGGTAACTGGTAACTGTGTCCATACAGGGTGTTGTTTGTATGTTGTTTATATGTTTTTTAAATATACTGTAATAAAATGTATACCTTTTTACTGATTTTCTCTCTCATTATGTGCATTTTGTTCAATCCTTATATATACGGTACTTTTGGCACTACACACTTTTTCTTAAGATTATCTATAAGTTTGGTGTATTAATTATCTATGTCAGCTGCCACCCCACCACAGCACAGAGATACTCTTTTTTTATATCCCATAGTTTGTAGACGCTATAACTTTTGCGCAAACCAATTAATATACGCTTATTGGGATTTTTTTTTACCAAAAACATGTAGCAGAATACATATTGGCCTAAATTGATAAAGAAATTCGATTTTTTATCGGATATGCTGTATAGCATAAATTTTTTTTTCAAAATTGTCAGTCTTTTTTTGTTTATAGGGCAAAAAATAAAAACCGCAGATCAAATATCACCAAAAAAAGCTCTATTTATGGGGAAAAAAAGGACATACCATTTTTGGGTACAATCGCGCAATCGTCAGTTAAAGTAATGTAGTGCTATATTGCAAAAAATGGCCTGGTCATGAAGGGGGGTAAACCTTCAGGCGGTTAAGCTGTCCTCAAGAGATTTTATCTTCTGCTCCCTCTGTGGAGATGGGATGAGTTCCAAGACTTTCTCTTTGTAATGTAGGTCAAGGAGGGTTGCCAACCAATAGTGATCCTTCTCCTTGATGTCACATATTCTCGGGTCCTTTCGCAGGCTTTGAACGATGAGGGAGCCCATGCACCGCAAGTTTGCGGAGGCATGAAAAAAAGACTCCTCAGGGTCACTGAGGATTACAGTATCTGGAACTGCCTCCTCCAAAGCCACAAACTACTCCCAAGGGTTCGGGGGATGGAAAACAATCTGTTAAATGTCGACGTATGTCTTACCCTGCTTTAATGCCTCCAAAACTGCCAGAATCCTCCTTCCTCTTCTATTGTGTGTTGTATGGCGTCGCAGTAGGAACACAACAGGGATTGTGTCACTGATGCATGCATTGTCACGGCTCACTATCCTTGTGGCCTCCTCAAATGGTGAAAGTACAGTCCATACATCCTTTATCAGCAGCCATTGGTGTGGGGAAAAAAGCAGAGCCAGCCTGAGCCTGTCATTGTGCTATACTGACACAGGTACTCGTTGACGGCCCTCTGCTGCATGTGCATCCACTGCAGCTTTGCGAAAGTTGAGCTCAACATTGTGGGAATGTCACAAATCAGGCAGTTTACGGGCAGGTGGAGATCCCACTGAATTTCAGCAAACTGAGCACTGGCTGTGTATGACCACCTGAAATGGCTACAGACTCTTCTGGTCTGCCTTAGCAGATCTTCCAACCCTGGGTACCTGCTTAAGAAACGCTGCACCACCAAATTGAGGACATGTGCCAGGCATGGCACATGTGTCAACTTTCCCTGTCTGAGGGCAGAGAGGAGGTTTGTGTTTTTGTCACACACTACCATTCCTGGCTCCAGCTAGCATGGCCTGAACCACCCATGGGCCTGCCCATGCAGAGCTGCAAGAATTTTAGATCTGGTGTGGCTCCTGTCGCTTAAAAAGACCAGCTGAAGCACTGCATGGCACCTTTTAGCCTGACTCATGGAATAGCCCCTTGAACGCTTAGGGGGTACTGGTGGTTCATAGGACAATTCAGCAGAGAAGGGCATGGAGGAGGAGGAGGAGGAGGGGGTGAAATATGCACTGAAATACATTGCATTAAACGTGCAGTAAAGAACTGCAATATACTGCTGTAAACCTGCAATAACACACTGAAATATACTGCGTTAAATGTGCAGTAACACGCTGCAATATACTGCGGTAAACCTGCAATAACGCACTGCAATATACTGCGGTAAACGTGCAGTACCACACTGGAATATACAATTGGATAATACAACGCACTCTGGATATAACAGTATCGTCAAAACAGGTATGGGTAGGAGAATAAGGGAATAAATCAGTTCTTTTTAGGAGATAAGTCCATGTAAGGATAAAAGATAAACAGGTAACTGTCCATGGAGGGCTGCCAGTTCAGAAGTTTAGAAGGCAAAAAACTCTGGAATGCAGAAAGGACAAGAGAACAGCGTCCTCTAAGTGCAGCATGCAAATATTTTTAATGTAAATAAAGGAATCTTAAAATACACTCACAAAGGTGTAGTTGGAACAGGCGTGTAACAGGGTATCATCCGCTCCGACTCTCCGGGTAAAGGGAAAAGTCCAATACTGTTGTAGACGTGTGTCCACGATCCGGTTGTTCCTCCGGCCTCACTGTTGGGGCACAGTGCTTCTGGATGGTGATGACTGCGATCAGTGGCGTACAGGGACGAACGTCATTTCCGGGTCGGGTCAGAGGACGGTGCTTCGCGTTCAGGGCATGCGTGCCCCTTCCTCAGGCTTTCATGGCGGCCAATGGGAACACCATTACATTCAGCATAATAATCCTTATGCATCCCATTTAGTTTATTATGGGCGATACATTGATGACGTGGTCATTATTTGGGATGGTCCTGAATGGGCCATTTCAGCCTTCATACAATACTGCAACACCAAAAATATGGGACTTTCTTTCACCTCTGTATCCGATAGCAAGTTGGCTTTTTTTGGATTTAGAGCTATTCCATCAAAACAACCTCATTTGTGCGCAGAACTATAGAAGCCTACCTCAGGAAATATGTACCTACATTACAAGAGATTGCCATCATCCTCGTTGGATAAATAATATCCCTAGAAGCCAATTCTGCAGGCTCAAGCACAACTGCACTTTTAATACAAGACTACAATTCCCATGGAGAGCTACTCAAAATAAAGTTTAAAGAAAAAGGATACCCGGATGGAATTGTAGAAGAAGCCTTCCAACATTACCTTCATGAAGAAATTAAGAGTGATAAAGAAGCCAAACCTATTGACAGTTTCCAACCTATCCGTTTTGTTACACAATTCCACAACAAATTCAAAAAGATGGAAAAGATTATTCAAAGACATTGGCCAATACTAAGAGAGGACCCTCATCTCAAAGCCACAGTTAGCGATCATCCTCTGGTTACTTATAGACGAGCCAAAAATATCAAAGCAAAAATAGCTCCTAGCAAGATAAAAATCATCTCGTCCCACCACTAGTACATTTTTAACCTTTTTTCATATCAAAGGCATGTATCAATGCAAAAGACCTCTATGTCTTACATGTGCCCATGTAACACATGGACAAAAGGATTTCTATTGCAAAGGCAAACAGTATATAATGCCAGATTTTTTTTACATGCTCTTCTGAATATGTAATTTACTGTTTGACCTGCTGTATGTAGGCCGTATGATCAGAACTCTGTGGAAAGCGCTTTGGAAAACATCAAAATCTGGTAGAACAGGGCAAAGATAAACATAGTGTTCCTAGACACTTTCTAGAATTTCATGAACAATCATCTCTAGGACTACGGGTTTTAATTCTAGAGTCCATCCCAAAGACTTTGCCTACTGCTGAACGTTACCTTAAATAATAATAATAATATAATAATACCTTAATAATAATAATATAATAATAATAATAAATAATAATACCTTAAAAGTTTTGTTTGATTACTCAATATTATACATTATTTTTGTAAATGTTAAAGGTGTGTTTTAAGAACTAATGAAAATTAAGTAAGGTACTTAAAATATCAAAGTAAATTATTTAACATTTATTTTTATGTTGAAAATTATAAAATTTTTATGTTAAAATTACAAGCCAACAGAATCATTTTTATCAGTATACAAGATCCCCAATTAATTGATACATGGAGAACTTTGATCATTGAAGCTAAAGAAAATACCTTTTACTTAAACCCCCACAACACTTCATCTAGGCTGGATTACATGTTTTGTAGTCCCATCATTTTAGCCAATTCAATTACTTCTAACGTACATAGTTGTGTCTGGTCAGATTGTCATATAATGTACTTTACTACAAGATTTATTGGTTTACCTTCAACTCCATATACATGGAGACTAAATTAATCTCTATTATCTGACCCAAATATTGAAAGTGAACTATCCAAGACATTAGAGGAATACTTTGTTATTAACTCTAACCTAGAGACCTCAATTTCTACAACCTGGGTAGCACATAAAGCATACATGAGGGGAAAGTTTGTCAGTTTAGCTTCATCTAAAAACAAGGAACACCTTTGATAGATTTGTATCCTTACAAAAGAACTTGATCAGTTATATAAAGAATCAAATTATATCTATAACTCTGATATCAGAAATCTCATAGAGCAAAAAAGAATTGAACTGGATTCCCTATTATCTGAGAAGGCATTAAGATGGTCTAAGGCCAAATTTATATTACTTGTATATGGCAATTCCTCTTCTACCATGTTCGCTAGGAAATTAAACCTATCAATTAAATCCCACACATATATAGATTAAATACAACTTCTGGTTTTACCACCTCACACCCTAAGGAAGTATTACACATTTTTGAAAAATTCTACTACTCTCTCCTCAAGGCTCTATATCGTCAGATGCTAAGGCATGGTTTGATGAACTTTCTATTCCTAAACTCTTTCCCTCTCAATTTGAAACTCTCAATGCCCCATTCACAGAAAAGAAAGTGATAACAGTCATCAATTTGCTTAAAAAAACATCCGCCCCAGGACCGGATGGATATACATCTATATATTACAAAACATTTTCCTCTGGTACTTAAAATGATGCAACTATTGCATTATGTTCTCCAGGGTTATAACTTCCCAGAAGAAATGTGTTACTTGTGAACACGTCTTTACTTCCCAAACCAAACAAAGATCTCTCACTCCCACAAAATTTCAGACCAATGTCAGTTATAAATAATGACTTAAAAATCTTCAGTAAAGTTCTCTCTGACAGACTTTCATCTATAATCCTCTCTTTAATTTAGAGGGTTAGGACTTCCACAAATATAGATTTATTACATAACATGTAGACTAGCACAGATAGCACACAATAGGAACATCCATTAGTAGTATAGGAAAGGTTTCCGCGCTCACGGACCGAGGCTTGCAGCCCCCCTTTTTACGCACCCTCAAAGGGGTGAGATATGTTAAAGCGAGTTTATAGATAGGGGCAAGTGGCGCTACCTGTGTTGGATACCTAGTTGGATATATAATCTCTACTGGGTGCGCAAATGTGCACTCTACTCGAAATAAAGGTAAAAATAAATTATGAAATGAATATGTGCCAATTGGGATTAATGTCCCGTGCCAGTGTGTACAAACAAATAAATCCTTATTTTGTAAAAAGGTTTAGGTACACCCACATCAGTGACAATTGATCAAAATGTATAAGTAATCTAGTGAACGTCCCCCCTAAATGCGTTGAGGGGATTAAATGAATAAATGGATAGAAATCCTCCTTCCAACTGATGTGATCATTAACCATCAATCTGTTTGCACTTATTAATATAACATCTGATATACGTGTTACCACATTAGCTCCCCAGCAGGCAGCTGGGCAGCTGAATACAGCCTTAACACAGTTCATCAGCGTTAAAAAACACCATAGTAATAAGAAAGAAGTGTAAAAAACTTGTGAAAAATAATTATTTAGAACCACATTAAATGTAAAAAATGTAATATGAAAAATGAAAAAATTAAAAAATTAATTGTGAAAGTCCCAGCTTGAAGAGTTCCATATAATTCCACCAAATTCAAATATTCTGTGTAAAGTGACTTTTGTGACAGCGACAGTTGATATCCAGTGACTCCGGTGCTCCCCCTCAAGGATCCCCACTCACCAGCTCCATGCACCCCTACAGAGGTAATCGGCATATACTATCCAGCACTCGATGGCGTCTAGGGTTTCAGTGAAGTTGTCCCTGGGGGCTTCCACTCCAAATATGGTATATCCTTCAAAGCTCCGGGTTCCCCTCATATGAAAGAAACAGGGCTCCCATAGTGTGATAACGTAATTGAATTTTATTAAAAAATGCTGAATACCAGCAATCAAATTAAATAAAAATAAGTAATAGAAAATGTTAAAAAGATTCGTACTCCTAAAGGAGTCAGACTATCACACTGCGTAATGGGAGGTCAAGTCTGGAGAGAAGCTCATGGAAGCAAGCCGACAGCCGAGCGGCGTGCGCCTCAGCTGCGCTCCACACTCTCTCTGACTTCCGTGTGTGATGTAGGTACGTAGCTCCGCCTACGTCACACGCGGAAGTCGGAGAGAGTGTGGAGCGCAGCTGAGGCGCATGCTCCTGTAATTCCTTGAATAATTCCTTGAATAAAATTTGAAACGGTTTCTGTCTTACCCTACTACCTCTCAGGATTGGTCCACTGCAATTATACAGCGTGCTATTTCATCCCATAATACAGTTCCAAATAGTTACATTCAAGTTGAGTCAGGTTGAAAAAAGACACAAGTCCATCTAGTTCATTAAAAAAAAAAATCATACAATCCTATTGTCACGTACATGGTAGGTTTTGAGCCCGAAGTGCAGAGAGAGGCCTCCCCTACGGCTCCCACTCACGGCCCTCTGGAATGGGGACAGAGGGCACAGGAGTGAGGAGTGGTATGAGTGCCTGGCAGGATCAACAGTCCACCCAGAAGTCCAGGAGTAGTTAGGACCCAGGAAACTGGAATTGAAGAGAAGGCTGGAGACTGGAACTCTGACTGGAGCCAGGAACAACAGCAGGTAAGCAGGCAGAAGACTGGAGTGCTGGACTGGAACCAGGAATGCAGCAGGCAAGTAGGCTGGAGACTGGAACGCTGACTGGAACCAGGAACAACAGCAGGTAAGCAGGCTGGAGACTGGGATGCTGGACTGGAACCAGGAACAACAGCAGGTAGCAGGCTGGAAGCTGGAATGCTGGACTGGAACCAGGAACAACAGCAGGTAGCAAGCTGGAAACTGGATTGCTGGGCTGGAACCAGGAACAACAGCAGGTAGCAGGCTGGAAGCTGGAACGCTGGACTGGAACCAGGAACAACAGCAGGTAGGTAGGCAGGTATCAGGGATCAGGCAGAAGGATCGTCAGACAGGCCAGTGATCGATATCAGGTGGACAGCAAAGGTACCAGGGATCAAGCAGGAGAATGGTCTAAGCAAGCCGGGGGTCAGATGCAGGCAGATAGCTGGGATGGTCACAAACAGATAGCCGGGTCAAGTAACAGGTAGTCTCAGATCAGATCAGGTTTTGGCACACAGAATGCTGTAGAGAAGACAGCGGGGACTGAGTGTGACAGGCCGGTTTAAATAGCCCGCCTGGCGCCAACAGGGATGCGCGTGCACGCACCCGTGCGTGCCCGTGTGTGTGCGCGTGTGCGCAATGGCACCCGCGATCGCGCACCAATGAGCCTGGGACGCCGATTACTGGCAGGATCTTCCTGACACCCATATACACAAGCCTTCACCCACAGTTGATCCAGAAAAAGGAAAAACTTGCTACAGCAGCGGAAAAAATTCCTTTCTGATCCCCCGAGAGGCAATCGGATTTTCCCTGGATTAACTTTACCTATAAATGTTAGTACCCAGTTATATTATGTACAATTAAAAAAAAATCCAGTCCTTTTTTAAAACAATCTACTGAGCTTGCCAGAATCACCTCTGGACCACCACATTTTCATAAAAATGAAAATTCCTTTAAACGTAGTGCCTGGGGGTCCCCTTAGTCTGCCTATAAAGTGACGCATCTGTATAGAACCTGCTGCAGCAAAACCGACATATATAAGGGAAAAAATGACATTTAAATTGATTTGTTCTACAAGCTTTCTTTATTTAATAAACAACGGCTTGGAAACCCAGTCTATATGATGAGGTCACAATTAAGTGCACTTGAAACAAGATTACAGATTTTTTGGATACATTCTGGTCTCTTTGGCAGACTTTGGATGGAAATAACAAATTTTTGCACCACAGTGAGCAAGCCTTATGTGAAAAAAACAAATTCTAGTACACTCAGGCCAAGATTAACAATTTCTGGTGTCTCTTTCGCAGACTTTGGAAAGAAGTAACAGATGCGGAAAAAGTGGGCTTTAGGTGTTGGTGGTGCCTTCATATTACAACCCTATAAAGGTATTCTTGAAAAAAAAACTGTTTACTTTTCTTAACAAAACATACAAAAACCATGTCAAACAATAACCTCAAAAGAGAAGTTTCAAAATAAATTTACAAAACTAAGCTTCCCATAGACCACCGCATGTCCGGCGCCTGGTCACTCTTAAAGTGACTTTTTTTTTTTTTAACAGCTTGGGGGGGGGGCAGCGCCCAAGCGCCCCCTATGGACAGGCCGCCACTGATATACAGTATATATACAGTATACCAATGTAAGCCAATTCCCATGCAACATTTTCTACTCTTGAGTATTAGTGCCAGGAAGCTAGATGTTAGGTAATTTGGACAGGGTAAAATCCCCAAATCCTCACTAAATTTAATAGGTACGATGCCCGGCGGGTGTGGAGAGGCGACTCTTTGTACATCTTGCCGCATGTATGCTTTCCTTGATCATCCGATCGAGGGCGAATACTGCTGTGCAAAATATAAGCACATTGTTTCCCTGGAAGCCCAGGTTCTGAATCTGGGGAAGCAACTGTCAGCACTGAGAAGTCCCTCCATACTAAAGGTGAGCCAGGAACGTACACGGCAGGTGCCGGCAGGGGCCAGCACAGAGGCGGGTGGAGACAAAGAGGTGCAGGCACTAGCAAAGAGTAGATGGGTGACAGTCAGGAGGGGTAGAGGGGGAAGTGCCAGAGAGGCCGATCCAGGACTGGAGCATCCCAATAAGTACGCTCCATTGAGTGACATTGGTGAAACCAGTCAGGGACCAGCACTGCTGGAGATGAGGGACTCTCCTAGCTGCCAGGGGAAGAACTCCTCCAGTGAGAGTGGGGGGGCAGCAAAGGGAAAGGAAAGACAGATTCTGGTGGTAGGGGACTCAATTTTTAGAAGGACAGAGAGGGCAATCTGTAACCAAGACCTGAAGCGCCGAACAGTATGTTGTCTACCGGGCGCTCGGGTTCGGCACATCACGGATCTTGTGGACAGATTACTGGGAGGGGCTGGGGAAGACCCGGCTGTCATGGTGCACGTTGGCACCAATGACAAAGTCAGAGGCAGATGGAGTGTCCTAAAGAATGATTTTAGGGACTTAGGAGCTAAATTGAGGAAAAGGACCTCCAAGGTAGTGTTCTCAGGAATACTACCGGTACATCGAGCCACACCAGAAAGGCAGAGGGAGATTAGGGAAGTAAACAAGTGGCTGAAGAGCTGGTGTAGTAAGGAGGGGTTTGGGTTCCTGGAGGACTGGGCCGACTTCTCAGTCGGTAACCGGTACTATAGAAGGGACGGACTGCACCCAAATGAGGAGGGTGCAGATCTGCTGGGAATGAAGATGGCCAAAAAGTTAGAGGGGTTTTTAAACTAGGCGATGGGGGGGAGGGTCCAGAGACAGAGATAGCCAGCGCGGAAGATATTCCAGAGGGTAGTATTGGGGGCATTAGTGGTAGGTTAACCAAAGCACAAAAACACAAGGTGAGTATAGTAGCAAGTCCTAGTTGCAATCTTGAAACACCCAATACGAGGACAATATGCGACCGGTCTAAACTATGTGGCATGTTCACTAATGCCAGGAGCATGGCGGACAAGATGGGTGAACTAGAGATACTGTTGTACAAGGAGGATTTGGATTTTGTGGGAATTTCAGAGACCTGGTTCAACAGCTCTCATGATTGGCTGGCAAACATTCAAGGGTATACCCTATACCGCAAGGATAGAGAGGGTAAAAAAGGGGGAGGGGTATGCCTATATATCAAGAATAATGTACAAGTGAATGTGAGAGATGACATCACTGAGGGAGCTAGTGAGGAGGTGGAATCCTTATGGGTAGAGCTCCAAAGGGATGAAGCTAAGGGGAAAATAATACTGGGAGTATGCTATAGGCCCCCTAACCTGAGGGAGGAAGTGGAGACGGATCTCCTATCACAAATTGGATTAGCAGCAAGGATGGGAAGTGTTATCATAATGGGGGATTTTAATTATCCAGATATAGACTGGGCGGAGGGAACCGTGCATTCATTTAAGGCTCGCCAGTTCCTTAATGTCTTGCAGGACAATTTTATGGGTCAGATGGTAGACGCACCAACTAGAAATAAAACATTACTGGATCTACTGATTACCAACAATACAGACCTGATCACAGATGTGGAAATACAGGGCAATTTAGGTAACAGCGATCACAGGTCAATTAGTTTCAGTATAAATCACACAAATAGGAAACATGAAGGGAACACAAAGACACTGAATTTCAAAAGAGCCAACTTCCCTAAACTACAAACCTTGCTAAAAGGCATAAATTGGGATAAAATCTTAGGAACAAAGAATACGGAGGAGAGATGGGTTTGCTTTAAGAGCCTATTAAATAAGGGCATTAGCCAATGTATCCCATTGGGTAATAAATTTAAAAGAGCGAACAAACATCCTGGATGGCTTAACTCCAATGTAAAAATGCATATAAAAGCAAAGGAGAAGGCCTTCAAAAAATACAAGGTTGAGGGATCATCCTCAGCAATGCAATAAGAAATGTAAGGGTGCAATTAGGACGGCTAAGATAGAACATGAAAGACACATAGCGGAGGAGAGCAAAAAAAATCCCAAGAAATTCTTTAAGTATGTAAACAGTAAAAAAGGGAGGACAGACCATATTGGCCCCATAAAGAATGAGGAAGGACATCTGGTTACAAAGGATGGAGAGATGGCAAAGGTATTGAATTTATTCTTCTCCTCAGTCTTCACGAGTGAATCGGGGGGCTTCAGTAACCAAAACTGCAGTGTTTATCCTCATGACAGAACACAGGAAGCACCTACATGGTTAACAGAGGACGGAATTAAAATTAGACTTGAGAAACTTAACATTAATAAATCACCGGGACCAGATGGCTTGCATCCGAGGGTACTTAGGGAACTCAGTCAGGTGATTGCCAGACCATTGCTCCTAATTTTTACAGACAGTCTATTGACTGGAATGGTACCAGCTGATTGGAGAAAAGCCAATGTAGCACCAATATTTAAAAAGGGCCCAAAAAACATCCCTGGGAATTACAGACCAGTTAGCCTAACATCAATAGTATCTAAACTCTTGGAGGGGATGATAAGGGACTATATACAAGATTTTAGTAATAAGAATGATATCATTAGCAGTAATCAGCATGGATTCATGAAGAATCGTTCTTGCCAAACCAATCTATTAACCTTCTATGAGGAGGTGAGTTGCCATCTAGATAAAGGAAGGCCCGTAGACGTGGTGTATCTGGATTTTGCAAAAGCATTTGACACAGTTCCCCATAAATGTTTACTGTACAAAATAAGGTGCGTTGGCATGGACCATAGGGTGAGTAAATGGATTGAAAACTGGCTACAAGGGCGTGTTCAGAGAGTGGTGATAAATGGGGAGTACTCAGAATGGTCAGGGGTGGGTAGTGGGGTTCCCCAGGGTTCTATGCTGGGACCAATCCTATTTAATTTGTTCATAAACGATCTGGAGGATGGGATAAACAGTTCAATCTCTGTATTTGCAGACGATACTAAGCTAAGCAGGGCAATAACTTCTCCGCAGGATGTGGAAATCTTGCAAAAAGACCTGAACAAATTAATGGGGTGGGCGACTACATGGCAAATGAGGTTCAATGTAGAAAAATGTAAAATAATGCATTTGGGTGGCAAAAATATGAATGCAATCTGTACACTGGGGGGAGAACCTCTGGGGGAATCTAGGATGGAAAAGGACCTGGGGGTCCTAGTAGATGATAGGCTCAGCAATGGCATGCAATGCCAAGCTGCTACTAATAAAGCAAACAGAATATTGGCATGCATTAAAGGGGGATCAACTCCAAAGATAAAACGATAATTCTCCCGCTCTACAAGACTCTGGTCCGACCGCACCTGGAGTATGCTGTCCAGTTCTGGGCACCAGTCCTCAGGAGGGATGTACTGGAAATGGAGCGAGTACAAAGAAGGGCAACAAAGCTAATAAAGGGTCTGGAGGATCTTAGTTATGAGGAAAGGTTGCGAGCACTGAACTTATTCTCTCTGGAGAAGAGACGCTTGAGAGGGGATATGATTTCAATTTACAAATACTGTACTGGTGACCCCACAATAGGGATAAAACAATTAGAAGAAAAGAGGTTTAACCTTAAACTACGTAGAGGGTTCTTTACTGCAAGAGCGGCAAGGATGTGGAATTCCCTTCCACAGGCGGTGGTCTCAGCAGGGAGCATTGATAGCTTCAAGAAACTATTAGATAATCACCTGAATGACGCAACATACAGGGATATGTAATGTAATACTGACACATAATCACACACATAGGTTGGACTTGATGGACTTGTGTCTTTTTTCAACCTCACCTACTATGTAACTATGTAACTATGTAACTATGTATACTCAACATTTTAAAAATATAATTAAAAAAAAAGAAACTACCCTTTCAAAAAAGAAATTTACTTTACAACATACAATTTACGCATCATTTTCAGCAAACTTAGTTCATAAACCTCAGATCATCCTTGCTGTGAATATGACAATGTATTAAATAGAATGATTTTACATGCACTTTAAGAAAGTTAGTGTGCTTAATACTTTAGTAGCACACACTGAGCACACAAAAAATGATGTCCATATTAGTGAGGTCAGCATTACAGCCAGTAATATGGGGATATAATAGGTTTTAAAAAGGCTTTCAGATTGTGCTTAAGATATGAATGTCTATAAAGTATTGATCTGCAGTTGCACTTAGCTTTCTTCCTTGATAAATTAGGTAGTACATTCCTGACTTGTGTCTTTTGACAAATCTACCTTAAAGGCAAAGAGTGCATGTTTTAAGGTTTAAATATCTTACAATGTAAACGTTTTTAAATTCAGGTATACTTTTATGCACTGCTGTAAGTTTAATGCTAGTTGTAGGGTTATTCTTGTGCGCACAACTGAGCAGCATGCTCAAATTAATATGAAATTGAAGCCCACCTTTTAGACCATTTTTCATGTTACATCTATTTTAAGAGTGCAACATGAAGTATTATCACATATACCATTTCCAAAATCCAACAACCTCCTTGATTAAATTGCGGGGTGCTTCTGCCTGTGGCAAATTGTAATGATTTCAATTTAGCATGGCTGTGTGGGACTCCGCTCACAGGCCAGGAGTAATCCCAGGGAATGCCTACATGTCCCATCTGCCACCGCAGTTGAGGCACTATGCAAAGCACATGGGCGAACCCTCCACCCTCCATTCTGTAGTTCATCCTCCATCAGGTCTATACCTCTATATGGACCTGAGGCTGGGGAAAACCATTGCAAGGGCCCGTTGCTGCATATATAATTTTTTGCAAAAGGATGGCCAGAAGGTGGACTAAGCCTTTAAGGAATATATATATATATATATATATATATATATATATATATATATATATATATATATATATATATATATATATATATATAATTATTATTATACAGGATTTATATAGCGCCAACAGTTTACGTAGCGCTTTACAACTTGAGGGTAGACTGTACAAATACAATACACTTTAATACAGTAGGAATCAGAGGGCCCTGCTCCTTAGAGCTTACAATCTAAGAGGGAAGGTCAAGAGATACAAGAGGTAATAACTGTGGATGATGTGCTGATTGAGAAGATAAATGTACAGTTGTTGGGGGGGGGCAGATAGGCTTCTCTGAAGAGATGAGTTTTCAGGGATCGTCTGAAAGTGGATAAAGTAGGAGAAAATCGGACGGATTGGGGTAGAGCATTCCAGAGGATGGGAGAGGACCTGAAGGTGAGCATGGGATGAGGTGACAAGGGAGTTTGAGAGCAGGAGGTCTTGGGAGGAGCGAAGAGAACGATTAGGTTGGTATTTTGAGACTAGTTTAGAGATGTAGGCCAGGTTGTGGATGGCTTTGTAAGTTATAGTTAGTATCTTGAATTTAATTTGGTGACTGAGTGGCAGCCAATGGAGGGATTGGCAGAGGGGTATAGCAGACACTGAGCGGTTTGTGAGGTGGATGAGCCTGGCAGCAGCAATCATGATGGACTGAAGTGGGGATAGCCTATTTAGAGGTAAGCCAATGAGGAGGGAGTTGCAGTAGTCGAGGCAGGGGATGATTAGGGAGTTAACTAGAAGCTTTGTGGTGACATTGGTTAGGAAGGGGCATATCTTGGAGATGTGGTGGAAGTTGAGGCGCCAAATTTTGGATAGTGATAGAATGTGGGTTGATATTGACAGAGAAATCATGGGAAGTGGCACCTGAGGGAGGAAATATCATGAGTTTGGTTTTGGATAAGTTGAGTTTGAGGAAGTGATGTGACATCCAGACTGATATGCTTGCTAGTAAGTTGGTAATGCGTGAGGAGACAGATGGAGAGAGCTGGGGGGTGGAGAGATAGATTTGGGTGTCATCAGCGTAGAGATGATATTTAAAGCCGTGGGAGACAAATCAACTGACCCCGCGAGGTGCTGTAGATTGAGAAAAGGAGAAGTCCAAGAACAGAACCTTAGGGGACCCCAACGGAGAAAGGAAGAGGAGAGGAGGAAGTAGAGGTGTAAGTGACACTGAAGGAGTGGGGGGATAGGTAGCATGAGAACCAGCGAAGAGTACAGTCACGGAGACCAAAGGAGTGGAGTTTATTGAGGAGGAGGGTGTGGTCCAGTGTGTCAAAGGCAGCAGAGAGATCCAGGAGAAGTAGTACAGAATAGTGTCCACTGGTTTTAGACGTTAGTAGGTCATTTGAGATTTTAAGGAGAACAGTTTCCGTGGAGTGGGCAAAATCCAGACTGAAGGGGATCAAGACGTTTATTCATGGTCAGATGGTCGCTTAGTCGGTTGTAGACCAGTCTTTCAAGAAGTTTGGAGGAGAAGGCGAGTAAGGAGATGGGACGTAGGTTGTTAAGATTGGTGGGGTCCAGTGAGGGCATTTTAAATATGGGGGTGACTAGTACATGTTTTAGAGTATCTCACAAAAGTGAGTACGCCCCTCACATTTTTGTAAATATTTTATTATATCTTTTCATGTGGCAACACTGAAGAAATGACACTTTGCTACAATGTAAAGTAGTGAGTATAAAGCTTGTATAACAGTGTAAATTTGCTGTCCCTTCAAAATAACTCAACACACAGCTTCTGGCAACAAAAGTGAGTACACCCCTATAGTGAAAAAGTGAAAATGTCCAAATTGGGCCCAAAGTGTCAATATTTTGTGTGGCCACCATTATTTTTCAGCACTGCCTTAAGCCTCTTGGGCATGTAGTTCACCAGAGCTTTACAGGTTGCCACTACAATCCTCTTCCACTCCTCCATGACGACATCACAGAGCTGGTGGATGTTAGAGACCTTGCGCTTCTCCACCTTCCGTTTGAGGATGCCCTACAGATGCTCAATAGGGTTAAGGCCTGGAGACATGCTTGGCTAGACCATCACCTTTACCCTCAGCTTCTTTAGAAAGGCAGTGGTCGTTCTGGAGGTGTGTTTGGGGTCCTTATCATGTTGGAATACTGCCCTGCGGCCCAGTCTCCAAAGGGAGGGGATCATGCACTACTTCAGTATGTCACAGTACATGTTGGCATTCATGGTTCCCTCAATGAACTGTAGCTCCCCAGTGCCGGCAGCACTCATGCAGCCCCAGACCATGACACTCCCAACACCATGCTTCACTGTAGGCAAGACACACTTGTCTTTGTACTCCTCGTCTGGTTGCCACCAGACATGCTTGACACCATCTGTACCAAATAATTTAATCTTGGTCTCATCAGACCAAAGGACATGGTTCCAGTAATCCATGTCCTTAGTCTGCTTGTCTTCAGCAAACTGTTTGCGGGCTTTCTTGTGCATCATCTTTAGAAGAGGCTTCCTTCTGGGACGACAGCCATGCAGACCAATTTGATGCAGTGTGTGGCATATGGTCTGAGCACTGACAGGCTGACCCCCACCCCTTTAAACTCTGCAGCAATGCTGGCAGCACTCATATGTCTGTTTCCGCAAGGCAACTTCTGGATATGACGTTGAGCAGGTGCACTCAACAGGCGAGGCCTGTTCTAAGAGGAACCTGTCCTGTTAAACTGCTGTATGGTCTTGGCTACCATGCTGCAGCTCCGTTTCAGGGTCTTGTCAATCTTCTTATAGCCTAGGCCATCTTTATGTAGAGCAACAATTCTTTTTTTCAGATCCTCAGAGAGTTCTTTGTCATGAGGTGCCATGTTAAACTTCTAGTGACCAGTATGAGAGAGTGAGCATGATAACACCAAATTTAACACACCTGCTCCCCATTCGCACCTGAGACCTTGTAACACTAATGAGTCACATGACAACGGGGAGGGAAAATGGCTAATTGGGCCCAATTTGGACATTTTCCCTTAGGGGTGTACTCACTGTTGTTGCCAGCGATTTAGACATGAATGGCTGTGTGTTGAGTTATTTTGAGGGGACAGCAAATTTACACTGTTATACAAGCTGTTCATTCACTACTTTACATTGTAGAAAAGTGTAATTTCCTTAGTGTTGTCACATGAAAAGATAAATATTTACAAAAATGTGAGGGGTGAACTCACTTTTGTGAGATATTGTATATACTTTATACACATACAGTATATATACACATTTTATTTAAAACATAGTACGTTTTAGATTTATATATTGTAAAACTTAAATATACCTCTGTTTGTTAAGATTAAGGGCTCATTTATACAGGTGAAATCCTTGTTAATGCGCTAGAGTTCTGTGCAGGCAGCCCATGTTTTTCTATGGGGAAAAAGCAACTCATTCTAATGTGAAAGGCAAGCAGGGGTGGGGAAGTGGCCTGGCCCCAAATGCATACTTTTTGTACAGCCACTGTGTACCCTCAGAATAATATGGGCTACCTGGACACTCCATAAACAAGATGCCCATTCACACAGTATGAACACACCCATGTGCAAGGGCCTAACACACTGAGACAAATATATGCATTTTTCAATAACTATTCCCTTTCTACTTCAGGCAGCAAGAAGAAATGGATTGTTGACCCATAATTAGTAGCACTGTTCTAATGCCATGTGGTTTTGGAAAAAGGTTATTACAATGGCTTCTAATCTTCTTAAGGAATAATTTTGTTTATTAAACACATTAGCCTTTTTAATACTGTGTTCTACGAATAAAGTGTGCCTCCACCAAAGGAGTAATAAGGCCGCTTACTGGACTCCCAGACAGTGGCGACTGGTGTTTTTTTAGGGGGCGTCAAACAACCACCCACGTCCCCACCCGAGCGGCACCCTAACACCCCTCCCCCCGCTGTTTGCTGGTTGGTCCGGCACTCACCACAATGTCGGTGGCAGGTGGCAGGCAGCGTGGTGCAATGACTCCATGTCCTCTCCTCCATGGCACCTTCCAGCTCCTTCTCTTCTTAGGTGTCCAATAGGATTGCCTGCCCTTTCAGTCAACCGGGTGATTGGTGTCAAAACCGGCTTCCTGATTGGCCGGGAGCAGGATCAGTGTTACAACAGCAAATATTTATTCACTGTTGTAACACACCTGGGTGGGATCGGAGTGCACTCTCTGTGACCCGAGCCCACCCTATATTGAAGCCTATTAGAGCCTCTGGTTCTAATCGGTGCTTCAAAAAAACAGCCCCCTCACATTGGAATCCATACGCCGGTGTCCTGAAAGGGGCCAGATGCATGGATGGGGGGCAGCGATGGACAGGGGGGCGTGCGCCCTATTAATGGATAGGCCGCCCTTAATGGATGGGCTGCTCCTACTCCCAGATTGCATTACCATGGAGGTCTAAGCAAGCTCAGCATTCCACAGCTTAGAACAGAAGACCTACATGATTTCACATCTATGAAACATTATTTTATTTGATTATTTATTTACCTGTGGGAGTTAAAGAGGAGGTCCAGCCCCCTCACGAAAAAATTAAAAGCCAGCAGCTACAAATACTGTAGCTGCTGACTTTTAATATTAGGACACTTACCTGTCCTGGAATCCAGCGGTGTGTTCATCCTAGCCGATGTTTCCATCAGCTCTCGGGTGCTGCTGTCACCTTTGTCTGAAAGGGAAACTAGTAGTGAAGCCTTGCGGCATTCACATCCGGTTCCCTACTGTGCATGCGCGAAGCTGCGCTATCTGAATGGCCCAGCGGCAGGGGCAGGAGAAGGGGGCTGAACTTCCAGGGGAACTCGTCGCAGGCAGGTCTCTCAGAAGTGGGAACGGGTACCTGTCAAAACCAGGTACCCGTTCCCTCACCCCCCCTCAGCCTTATGGTTCTATATAGAAAACAGTTATGAAAAGAATTGCAACAATGCGCTGAAGCGCATTCACAAGAGAGGCCTGAATTTCTCCAACAGCGATCAAATTACCGCTAACATTAGAAATCTGAGTATGCTGCTGACATCCTGGTGGCGGCCAATGTCAATCCAGGCCAGTGAATGCGCTTCAGTGGATCGGTTTCTAGACACACGGATAACCTTCTGCATTATGTGGACCCCTGCAGCCAGCACGTGTTTCTTTGCTTGTTTTTATTTATTTAACCCCCAATGAGTCTACAACATACAAAAGAATAATTTTACCCAACTGTGTAAACTACCCTGAAGAAGGAAATTATAAGTTTTCAATGCGATTTTCCGAAACATGTCGGGATGTAAACAGCTACCAATGCTAAAACTGAACCCCATTTCTATTGAGGTGCCACATTAGGATTGTTAGCTTTGGGTGATATCAATTGTATGTTTGAATATTTTTCATTAACTCATTGATATATTATCTTCAAGAGTGAACTGTATTTGCTGTTTTTTAAAATATGTATTTTTGTACACTAATAAAGTTTGCATTTTTGTGCCTTTTATATATACTTACTCTTTATTACTCTTTCTCTGCCCTATAAAGTCCAAAGGGGCGCCCGTTCTATGCACTTTGTTGCAATTCTTTTCAAAACATTATTTAGGATGTTGGCAGGCTCGCACACCATTTAATTTTCTTACCCCTATTTCTCCTATATAGAAAACAGTGACCGGCTGTTGGCATAATAACATTGCATAAGTTGAGAGTACATATGCAGTTACCAAAAACATATGGGATACTTGATACATTGGCACTGTATATAAGAAAACTTAAACCATACAGCCATGTGCATGGCAATCTGAATTTATATTGATTTAGTGTCAGTACTAGGGATGAGCTTCGAGTTCAAGTCGAACCCATGTTCGACTCAAACATCGCATGTTCGACAGTTCGTCGAATTGCGAACGTTATGGGCCGTTCGCACCAAATTCGAGTGGCGCGTCATGGCCCATAATTCACTGCGGCATCGCAGTGCATTGCTATCTGATGATTGGCCAACCATGCACTATGACCCGCATGCTTGGCCAATCACAGCGCCATCTGTACAGAGAGCTTTGGCCAATTATGGCTCAGGGGGTTTAGTACACACCCCACACTATATAAGGCAAGTCGGCCCTGTGTAGTGTGTTCCGGCATTGAGAGAGAGCTAGAGAAAGAGAGACAGGGTCATTTAATTTAAGTTAGATAGAGTAGGCAGGCGAGTCAGTTAGCTGTACTTACAGTGTATTGAGTATATATATGCATCCTAGGTGTTGTATATATATATATATATATAGATATATATATATATCTATATATATATATATATATACACTGTATTCAGTTTAGCTAGATCTGTTCCTGTTATTCTTTTCCTACTGACAGGCAGGCAGGTGTTTTTACACTATTTACAGCTACCTGAAGAAAATTGCTGGTGTTCTTCTGATCCTATTAGTCCTATTAGCTACAGTATTTACAGTTAGTGTAGTGCGTCCTCTGCACAGTGCGCACCTAAAACTACCTGAAGAA